>NC_083350.1:109979800-110285911 GCF_030254825.1 Meriones unguiculatus | reverse complement strand
GGTAGACGGGGAGGAGGGCCTCCCCTCTCAGTGGACCAGGAAAGGGTAATAAGGGGAGAAGAGGGAGAGTGGGTAGGACTGGGAGATCAAGGGAGGGGTTCACAGCCAGGATACAAAGTGAGTAAATTATAACAAATGAATGAATAGATAGATAGATAGATAAGACAAAGTGGAAAAATAACTTAAAAAAAACAAAGTGTTCTGTATGCTACCATAGGACAAAAGTAATTATCAGTCACACTCAGTTTTAAATATTTACAGCTATAATAGAAACTGGCTTGGCAAGTCATGCTCAATGTAATAGTAGCATGAATATCATTTATGTGATCAACTGTTTTCTCCTTGTGTTTAAATTCCACTTCACACCATGAAACCCATACCTGAAATCATTATTAGGCTAACAACTACTGTCTATACTGGTAGATGCAAGGGGAGGAGCTGCCACTACTAATATCCTAAGTGGACACAGGGTTAAACTGACTCCTGATGACTTACTTTTGTAGATCAATACCCTACTCAACCCTCAGCTGAGAGAGCTTTCTATTTGCAATAGATAGTGATTAACACTGCCAAGTGCAGAGAAGAGAGAACAAAATGTGCAAAATGTTAAATGGAACATTTATACCACTGTGGTAGCTTGAATGGGATTAATCCCTGTATTCATTAGGTTGAATATTTGGTATGTAGTTAGTGGAAGTGTTGGAGAAAGAGTAAACAGTGTGACATTGTTGGAAGAGATGTGTCACTAAGGACAGGTTTCAAGGTTTCAAAAACCGCCTGCCATCCCCATTGTATTCTCTGCATTTCACTTGCACTTTGATATGTGAGCTCTCACCTGTTCTTGCTGTCATGCTTTTACTTTGACATCATGGATTCGATCTTTCTGGATTTGTATGCCCAATTAAAGAGTTTACTTCATAAGTTGCCCTGGTCACGCTGTTTTCTTAAAGCAATAGAAAATTAATTAATAAAACTGAATGTACTCCTCCCAAGCCTTGGTGATTCTTGCAAAAGAGTGACTAGAAGGAGTGTGAAAATCAGATGTGTTGTGTGGCTATAGAGAAACAATAGTTGTTTGACATAAACTAGTTGCTACATATATGAATTCACAGTTGTGAGAGCATACACAAAATCCGTACAAGCCCAGACCACAACTAATTAACATGGAGTGAGAATTGGGCACAAAATCTCATTCTTACTCCTGTTGAGAATTGTTGGTTGCTGGGAGGGGTAGAGAGTTTTCTCTGACAGTGTAGCCATTGGCAAGTCGCTCATGCTCTAGTGGAACACCACACAAATGGATAATTTGGGAAGCACGAGATTTGTCTTAATGTGCTAAACAAAAGCACAGGTTTCTGTGGGTAGAGAATGAGGAATGGGTGTTGAAAGAGTTGGATAGTGAAAATAATACAAAACCCCATCATATGAAACTCTTAAAGAACTAATAAAATTTTAATCGAAATTGTATTCAATCATTTTCATTGACAAATAGGGCCCGAGAGTAATAGGTGTCTATGCATTAAAATTCTAAATTCTCTTTCAAAGTAGAGTACTTGAATATAATTTGTACTGTTTTATTTTTTCAATGTTCAGAAACACTGTGATATTAGAGATGTAATGTCAGTATAAATATATGACTCAAGAGATCTCATTTATCAAATTTCTTATTTGGAGTAAAGCTAAACTTTATTCCTTCAAGAATATCACAGGTTATAAGAATTATGTCAAGATATTTTTCACTTAGTGTAACTCATCTCCTCTCTACAAATGAATAGAATATTGAGCAAATTCTCATGTGCTTCTGTTTTGATATGTTATTATTACAAATATAGAAATGATTTCCATATTTTAATGAAAAAACTCAATAAATGGGTCACCATTTCTGGGCTGTACCAGAGTCAACAGAAGTTAATTGTGGGTTTTCTTGATTAAATCATTAATGTAAATTATATACTACAGGATTTACAATATGTTTATTAATAGGAAGCTGTTTATTTAAGAAAAATGAAAATTATATGCATCACTAAAATCATCTTAAGTACTTTTAGATTTTAGAATTCTCTCAAATGCAATTAAGGAAGTTCCGTTATTAATAAATATATTTAAAGGCAAGATAATATGCATTTAGATGAGACATATGGATTTAGTAAGTCATAAACTGATGACCTTTTTATCCTGTGTGCAAAATTTAAAATGGTTTATTCCTCTGTGCTGACTTATAGATCATGGATATAAAAACTCAACCTACAGAGAAGAGAGCCTACAGAGTCTGGAAATGCAACATATGATATGATTCATATTTTCACTGTTGACCAAATGCACAGCATTAATAGTGACAAACTAGCCAGAACTTTTCTACGAGATGTGTGTGTGTGTGCTGTTATTGTTGTTGTTATTTCTGTATATCTGTGTACACGTGTGTACACAGTTGTGTGAGCCCAAAGTTTGGAGGCCAGATATTGACATTCAAGATCTTTCTAAGTGGCCCTCCACCATATTTTCTATATATAGTCTCTCATTGATCCTAGTGCTCATAATTTACCAGATTAGGTGGATAGCAAGATTCTAGCCTTAGCATTAAAGGCCTATACCACATGCCCAGACTTTTAAGTATTTGTTGGTGATCCATACAAAGGTCCTAATGTTTACAAGGCAATAATTTTAAACACTAAAACAAATGTTCTTGTGATTTTTATCTCATACTCCAAGACTGTTTTAATAATAAAGCAAAATAAATAATCCCACTCTATTTGGTCAGTTTCAAAAAATTTGTTGTTGTAGCCATAGTATGATAAATTAAACATTTTGAGAAGGTGAATCCTATGAATATCTTATTCTTATATTAGATCTTATTTATGAGAATTTTTTTAAGACTACTAATTTGGGAGGGTGCTTTAAAAGAGGTTGAAGGGAAGAGTAAAGGGAGGTACTGAGGGAGGTGACCTAGAAGGGACTTATGAGAAAAAAGTGAGGAGGGAATGATGTAATTCTCCTCTTTACAAAATTTTATATGCATTCCATATGTATGAAACATTTATAGTCTAAACTATAGCTATGTAAGACTTGAAAAGTATAAAAAGACCTTGATATGGAATCTTTATTTTACAGTCATTAAATCACTGTGTGAAGGAAAACGCATAATGACATGAACCCAATAAAAATCTAAACATGCAAAAAGAAACGAAATTATTATCTTTGTGTGGAAAGCATCCTCCTTAGAATTAAAGATAGTAGAAATGCTTATTTTGTCATGTATTCAGAACAAATAATTTTCAATCATTTAAAAAGATAAACAGTAGGGGCGGGGCAATATGGTGGCGCTGGGAGGACTCTCATTCTCAGCAGCAGCAGCAGCAGGATCAGCACAGTGACCAGCAATCAGAGGCCATAAAACACAGTCATTGTGTTTCCCAGGTGAGAGGATACCCCACGGTGGGGGATTCAATCAGCTTTTAACTCACCCGGCTAAACTGCAGAAGAGATCCTGGTTCCACCAGCCACTTGGCTGCCAGCCGCCAGCCCCAGCCCCAGCCCAGAGCCACAAGCCAGTGTCTCTGGTCATGGTCCCAGACTGAACCATGCGCACCACACTATCAGAGACTGGAATTTTCAGTCGAGAGAGAACCCTATGAAGCAGGAAATGATTGGGACCGACCTTAGGTCACCCAGACATCCCCTGGAAAAAACTCGGGGTCCAAGGGCGCCCCAGGAGCCAGCCTGGAGCCAGAGCTGGGGACCCAGGCTCCGGCACAGAGCCCTGCCTGCCTGCGCACCTGATTCGCCACCTGAGATAAAACTGTGGGCAACCAGGGCACCAGCAAATGAGTTTCACTGTTAGGTGCAAACACATAGGGAGGGAAACGGCTGGTCTGATCTCAAAGCACTCAGCCAACACTCCCACCCCGAAAAGGTCTCAGGAAAACTATCCAGTTTAGGCAGACACCCAGGCTCCCAAAGGCTGGAAAGGCAGACACAGGCAGTTTCTGGGCACCAGACAGCTGGCAGAGTCTGAGCCGCCATCATTCAGCTGTGCTCCAGACACAGGCAGTTTCTACGGCCAGCCAGCTGGTGGAGACTGAACAGTGCGCACCTGGGGGAAAAAAAAGAGTCTGGGAGTCCCTGTCTCCAGAGAATCCATAAGGAAGGAAGGAAACTGTACTGACTTAAATCACCCAATCCTTCCCTGGAAAAAGACTAGCAAAGACTGGCGGGGCCAAGCGGCCATCTCTCAGCTGTGCTCCAGACACAGGCACAAACAGTGGCTGCGCACCAGATGTGCAACTGGGTCACAGCAGCTGATCATTAAATTTACAGCAAGAAACCCAGAAATAGGGCAGCTGTTCTCAGGACTTCCCTGGGTGAGAGGAGAACCCTCTCAACTAACAAAGACCACAGTTACCACTCAGGTCTCTATCCCTGAGGTGAGCAGCAGCAACTCCTGAAAAAACTCCAGCCATCCAGGGACTATACCCAAAAAGCTGAGAAGACATCCTTCAGGAAAAACCAGATTTCTGCAAAGGGGATTATTTCCACCACAGGATCCCCAGGAACCACAAAAAAAAAAAAAAAAAAAAAAAAAAAAAACAAAACAAAAACAAAAAAAAAACCAAACACCTAGGATAGCACAATGGGTAGAGGCCAGCATAAAAGTTCAAGGACAAAAGACAGAGCAATATGGCATCTCCAGAACCCAGTTACCCAGGGGCAACTAGCCCTAGACACCCCAGCATAACTGAAATCCAAGAAGATGACCTAACAACTATGCTCATGAAGATGATAACAGAGGAAACAAATAAGATACATAAAGACATAGAGGAAGATAAACTCAAACAGAATATTGCCATCCGTAAAGAAATAGAGGAAGCTGCAACCAAACAGTTTATGGCCTTTAGAAAGGAAATGCTTAAAGCACTGAATGGAATAAAAGAAACAGAGTTGAAGGAACTAAAAGAAAAACAGGAAAGTACCATCAGACAGGTGAAGGAAGTAAACAAAACAACTCAAGACCTGAAGATAGAATTGGAAAAATTAAAGAAAACACAAATGGAGGAAATAATAGAGAGGAAGAATCTAGGGAAGAAAACAGGAACTACAGAGGTAAGCATAAACAACAGACTAAAAGAGATGGAAGAAAGAATCTCAGGTGTAGAAGATACAATGGAAGAAATCGATGTATCTGTCAAAGAAAATGTTAAATCCGAAAAATTCCTGACACAGACCGTCCAAGAAATGCAAGACAATATGAAAAGACAAAACCCAAGAATAATAGGTATAGAGGAAAAAGAAGACTCCCTTCTCCAAGGCCCAGAAAATATTTTCAACAAAATCATTGAAGAAAATTTCCCCAAGCTAAAGGAGAGGCCAATTAGAATACATGAGGCCTACAGAACACCCAACAAATTTGACCAGAAAAGAAAATCCTCCCGCCACATAATAATCAAAACAGTAAGTATACAGAACAAAGAAAAAATACTAAAAGCTGCAAGGGAAAAAGGCCAAGTAACATATAATGGCAAACCCATTAGAATCACACCTGACTTTTCAACAGAGACTATGAAAGCCAGAAGGGCCTGGATGGATATCATGCAGACCCTACGAGAACACAGATGTCAGCCCAGGCTACTATACCCTGCAAAACTCTCAGTCCTCATAGACGGAGAAAACAAGATATTCAATGACAAAAACAAATTTCAACAATACCTACAAACAAATCCAGCATTACAGAAGACCCTGGAAGGGAAACTACAACCCAAAAAAATTAGCTTCTTTCAAGAAAACACAGGAAATAATTAACCTTACTACAGTAAAACAAAAAGCAACCAAGCACACAACCTGATGACCACAGCCAACATCAAAATCAAGGGATCTAACAGCCACTGGTCATTAATCTCTCTCAACATCAATGGACTCAACTCTCCAATAAAAAGACACAGATTAACATAGTGGATATGTAAACAAACCCCAGCAATCTGTTGCATATAAGAAACACACCTAAGACACAAAGATAGACATTACCTGAGGGTAAAGGGATGGAAGACGATGTTCCAAGCAAACGGACCCAAGAAGCAAGCAGGAGTAGCCATTCTAATATCTGATAAAATAGGCTTTCAACCAAAATTAATAAAAAGAGATGGAGAAGGACACTTCATACTCATAAAAGGAAAATTCCACCAGGAAGACATCACAATCCTGAACATCTATGCCCCAAATACAAGAGCACCCACATTTCTTAAAGAAAGATTGATAAAATTTAAACCACATATAGATCCCCACACATTAACAGTGGGAGACTTCAACATCCCAATCTCAACAAAGGACAGGTCAATAAAACAGAAATTAAACAAAGAAACAATATCTCTGACAGAGGTCATGAATCAAATGGACCTAACAGACATTTACAGAACTTTACACCCAAACACAAAATAATTTACCTTCTTCTCAGCATCTCATGGAACCTTCTCCAAAATAGACCACATAGTTGGTCACAAAGCTAGCTTCAACAGATAAAATAAGATTGAAATAACCCCTTGTATCTTGTCAGATCACCATGGAATAAAGCTGGACCTCAACAATAACAGAAATAGCAAAAAGCCTACACACACATGGAAACTGAACAACTTGTTACTAAATGACAGCTGGGTCAGGGAAGAAATAAAGAAAGAAATTAAAGTCTTTCTAGAAATCAATGAAAATGAAGACACAACATACCCAAACCTGGTGGGACACAATGAAAGCAGTGCTAAGAGGAAAGTTCATAGCACTAAGTGCCTTCAAGAAGAAATTCGAGATAGCTCATTCAAGCAACTTAATGGCTCACTTAAAAACCCTAGAAAAAGAAGAAGCAGATATACCAAGAAGGAGTAGATGGCTGGAAATAATCAAACTCAGGGCTGAAATCAATCAATTAAAAACAAATAAAACAATTGAAAGAATCAATGAAACCAAGAGCTGGTTCTTTGAGAAAATCAACAAGATCGACAAACCCTTAGCCAAGCTAACTAAAAGGCAGAGAGACGCCACCCAAATCAACAAAATCAGAAATGAAAAGGGGGACATAACTACAGACACTGAGGAAATCCAAACAATCATTAGGACTTACTTCAAGTGTCTATATGCCACAAAATTTGAAAATCTAAATGAAATGGACAATTTTCTTGATCGATTTGACTTACCAAAGCTGAACCATGACCAGGTAAATCAACTAAATAGTCCTATATCCCCCAAAGAAATAGAAGTGGTCATCAACTGTCTCCCATCCAAAAAAAGCCCAGGACTTTTTTTGTGCTGGAGATGGCTTCAGCACAGAATTCTACCAGACCTTCAAAGAAGAGCTAACACCAATTCTCTTCAAACTATTCCACAAAATAAAAACAGAAGGAACATTACCAAACTCATTCTATGAAGCCACAGTCACCTTGGTACCTAGACCTCAGAAAGCCTCAACAAAGAAATAGAATTTCAGGCCAATCTCTCTTATGAACATTGATGCAAAAATACTTAACAAAATACTTGCAACCCGAATCCAAGAACACATCAAAGATATTATCCACTATGACCAAGTAGGCTTCATCCCAGTTATGCAGGGGTGTTTCAATATACGGACATCCATTAATGTAATCCACCATATTAACAAACTGAAAGAAAAAAACCACATGATAATCTCCCTAGATGCTGAAAAAGCATTTGACAAAATCCAACATCCATTCATGTTTACAGTATTGGAGAGATCAGGGATACAAGGCACATAACTAAACATAGTAAAGGCGATATACAGCAAGCCTATAGTCAACATCAAACTAAACAGAGAGAAACTTAAAGAAATCCCACTGAAATCAGGGACAAGACAAGGCTGCCCACTCTCCCCATATCTCTTCAATATAGTGCTAGAAGTCCTTGCTAGAGCAATAAGACAATTGAAGGGGATCAAGGGGATACAGATTGGAAAAGAAGAAGTAAAATTATCACTATTTGCAGATGATATGATAGTATATATGAGTGACCCCAAAAAGTCTACCAGGGAACTCCTACAGCTGATAAACACCTTCAGCAAAGTGGCAGGATACAAAATTAACTCAAAAAAATCAGTAGCCCTCCTGTATACAAAAGACAAAAAGGGCTGAGAAAGAAATTAGGGAAACAACATCCTTCACAATAGCCACAAATTTCATAAGGTACCTCGGAGTAACCCTAACCAAGGAAGTCAATGACTTGTATGAAAAAATTTTAAGTCTCTGAAGAAAGACTTAGAAGAAGATATCAGAAGATGGAAAGATATCCCATGCTCATGGCTTGGCAGGATCAACATAGTAAAAATGGCCATCTTACCAAAAGCAATCTACAGATTCAATGCAGTGCCCATCAAATTACCAACACAATTCTTTACAGACCTGGAAAGAAAAATTCTCAACTTCATATGGAATAAGAAGAAACCCAGAATTGCTAAAACAATCCGCTACAATAAAAGATCTTCTGGAGGTATCTCTATCCCTGATCTTAAGCTGTACTATAGAGCAACAGTTTTAAAAACTGCATGGTACTGGCATAGAAACAGAATGGTGGATCAATGGAACCGAACAGAGGACCCAGAAATAAACCCACACACTTATGGACACCTGATCTTTGACAAAGATGCCAAAACCATACAATGGAAAAAAGATAGCATCTTCAACAAATGGTGCTGGTCTAACTGGATGTCTACATATAGAAAAATGAAAATAGATCCATACTTATCACCCTGCACAAAACTGAAGTCCAAGTGGATCAAAGACCTCAACATAAAACAAGACACATTAAATCGGCTAGAAAAAAAAAGTGGGGAACAGTCTAGAACTCATTGGTACAGCAGAAAACTTCCTGAACAGAACACAAACAGCACAGGCTCTAAGAGCAACAATCAATAAATGGGACCTCATGAAACTGAAAAGCTTCTGTAAAGCAAAGGACACCATCATCAAAACAAAGCGACTGCCTACAGATTGGGAAAGAATCTTCACCAACCCTTTATCTGACAGAGGACTCATATCCAGTATATATAAAGAACTAAACAAGCTGAAAAGCAGCAAACCAAGTAATCCACTTAAAAAATGGGAACAGAGCTAAGCAGAGAATTCTCAATAGAGCAATATAGAATGGCAGAGAAGCACTTAAAGAAATGCTCAACCTCATTAGCCATTAGGGAAATGCAAATAAAAACAACCCTGAGATTTCACCTTACACCCATGGGAATGGCCAAGATAAAAAACTCAAGTGACAACACATGCGGGAGAGGTTGTGGAGAAAGAGGAACCCTTCTCCACTGCTGGTGGGAATGTAAACTTGTACAACCACTCTGGAAAGCAATCTGGCACTTTCTCAGACAACTAGGAATAGTGCTTCCTCAAGATCCAGCCATATCACTCCTAGGCATATATCCAAAAGAGGCTCAAGTACACAAAAAGGACATTTGCTCAACCATGCTTGCAGTAGCTTTATCTGTAATAGCCAGAAGCTGGAAACAACCCAGATGCCCCTCAACTGACGAATGGATGCAAAAATTGTGGTACATTTATACAATGGAGTATTACTCAGCAATGAAAAATAAGGAAATCATGAAATTTGCAGGTAAATGGTGGGATCTGAAAAGGATCATCGTGAGTGAGTTGTCCCAGAAGCAAAAAGACACACATGGTATATACTCACTCATATAGACATACAACGTAGGACAAATCCACTAAAACCTGTGCATCTAAAGAAACCAAGCAAGAGAGAGGACCCTAACTAAAATGTGCAATCCCCATCTGAAAGGCAAAGAGGATGGACATCAGAAGAAGAAGAAAACAGGAAACAACCTAGAAACCTGCTACAGAGGGCCTCTGAAAGCCAGAAGAAGAAAACAGGAAACAACCTAGGAACCTACCACAGAGGGCATCTGAAAGCCTCTGCCCTGCAAGACTATCAAAGCAGATGCTGAGCCTGATGGCCAACTGTTGGGCAGAGTGAATGGAATTTTATGTAAGAAGTGGGAAATAGCAAGAGCTGGAGAGGACAGGAACTCCACAAGGAGAGCATCAGAACAAGATAATTTGAACACAGGGAACTTCCCAGAGACTCATACTCCAACCAAGGACTATTCATGGAGATAACCTAGAACCCCTGCACAGATGTAGCCCATGGCAGTTCAGTGTCCAAGTGGGTTACATAGTAATGGGAAGAGGGACTGCCTCTGACATAATCTGATTGGCCTGCTCTTTGATCACCTCCCCCTGAGGGGGGAGCAGCCTTACCAGGCCACAGTAGATGACAATGCAGCCACTGATAGACTAAGATCAGAAAGGAGAGGAGAACCTCCCCTATCACTGGACTTGGGGAGGGGCATGCATGTAGAAATGGTAGGGAGTGTGCGATTGGGAGGGCAGGAGGGAGGGGCTTATGGGGGGATACAAAATGAATAAAGTGTAATTAATAAAAAAAAGAAAATTAAAAAAGATAAATGTTAAAATTCTTTAAGAACTACTAAGTGTAAATTTCTTCCCTCCTGCAGCATCTGTGTGTTTAAATATTAGGTGCTTATTTATAATAAATAGGAAACTTCATTACACATGTCTAAAACTAAAATGTTTTGTACACTAACTAGAGATTAATGACAGAAAATTTCTGCATGTAATTCATCACACATTTGTCAAGATACTGAAAACAGAAATGTTTATAATTATATATTTTCAAATAAAATACATTTTTATTTTAACATATGTATGTGTGTTATTTATAAACAATGTTATTATTTGTGTGTATATGATACAAAATTGCTGACATAAATTTTCTCCTCAAATTTAAAATTACATAAATTCAGATATACTTTAGATTTTTTGAGAGTTGACAAGTATATCTATGAGTTTTTATTTTAGACAAAAGGGTTTCAAATATATTAAATGAATGAAATAATTATAGATTGGATACACACACATAAGGAAACATATAAACATGAATACATATGCTAACCTCCATTACATGACTGTTTTTGCAAATATATTCATATGTATATGCATAACATTAGTAGGAGGAGTTAAGTGTGCATGTTAAGGGAAGCAAAAATGTCAGCTTCAGTTTCCAATCTCTCCTAATAGCACTTTCTGAAAGCTTGACTAGAGTGGCCACATGTTTTACACCTACATTTATGTGAACACATTTCCAAAGGGACTGTACTTACTTTAAAACCTAAAATCACAGGAGCATGTTATATTAACCCAGTTCAATAAAAGACAACCACAAATGGAATGCAAAATATCTCTTCAATCTTTCTGTAATCACTTCTGAGTAGTAAAGAGAGCCACCTGGGTCTGAAAGCATATTACCAGTCATTTCTATAATGGAATTACTTGACAAATACTGTTACAGGCAAATATTAGTGCTATAAAATATGAAATGCATATGTGTACATATACATGTGTGTGTGTTATGTATAAACTGAACATCTACACATGGTGTCATTATTCATGTTCAAAAATAAAATCCGTTCTCTGAATGGTTAACTGGGAAATATTCTGTAAATGCAAATAGAGAAGATGAACACTAAAATGAAAATAATAGACATATTATTCATGCATGGCAAATCTTATAATCAGAGATAATAGTTATTGAAGTGAGCTTCAGGTTTATGGCAACATTTAGCACTTTGTAGCTAAAATCTCTTTCACCTTGAAGGTAGATGACATTTCAATATTCCCTAAACAGTGCTTTGTAATCTTTCTTCTTCCCTCTCCTTTACTTCTAGAATAATTTTAGCTACTTTTAATACTATAGATGCACCTAATGTCCTTGTTGAGTTTATCTCTCCCTATAGAAGGTGTTTGAAAATTAGGTATTCTGGGAAAGGGCAATAAAGTGAGATCTTTACCTGATTTCTTATTCACATTTCATAGGAAGAGCCTGACTAATTAATTAGCTAGAAATTATTTTCAAAATAGCTACAAGACCTTCTTGTCAAGGTAAATGTTTGGGAGGTTTAAAATAAAAGAAGTTTTTCTTCATGGTCTCATTATATTCTATTTGTTTGTGGCACATGAAAAGCATGTAGTAATGCCAGCTAATAATAGATAGCCACTGCAATCAAAACTTGGAGACTGGGCAAATGATCTGGTTGTATTAGCTATGGTGTAATTCTTGAGCTAGATGGGTCTTCCAAAAGAGTTAGAAAGTATAAGTTTAACCTCAGTAAGAATTAGAAATAAGCAAAGACGTTATTTGGGAGTGAAAACACAAAGTCAGCATTTGAATGTATAGTTTATACTGGGGCATTCAGTGATGGACTCAAAGAGAACAACATGGCCAAGATAAATTATGCAGGAGGTGAAATAACAGAAATATTTGGATTTCAATAAGAAGCCACATAGATTCTGATGGAGCAGCGATCTATAATATATAATGTATACATACGCTTACATAGTTCATAACAAAAGTGACTTTAGCGATAACGGGGTTTATTTTGGCTTATAATAGCAGAGGGGATATATTCCATTATGATGGTAACTCACAGCAACAGAACAGTGAGATTTTTCTGGCAGCCAGGAAGCAGAAAGAACACAAAGAACAGGGAGTGAGACCATTTTTTCTAAATGCTGCCCACACAATTGACATACTTCCTCCAGCCAGGTTATACCTAACACAGTTTCTATAACCTTCCCAAGTAAAATCAACAGATAGGGATTGTTAGGACCAAATTAAATACTGACGATGGTGATACACACAGCAGATTTTACATGAAAGAGGTTTATTAGATGGAGATGGTTTATTAGATGAAGACAGAGAGTAGAGAGTGAGACGTGATGGGGGAAGAGAAGGGGTCACCCCAACACTAACAGGGATTAAATGTTCAAATAAATGAGCTTATGGTGCATGTATCTCATTCAAACAACCACAGGTATGTAAAGAAATATAATTTAAGGGTTTAATATGACCATAAACATATTCAAAGTTGGTTTAAAAAACTAAGAAATTAAGAAAACTCTAAGTAAATCTTAATAACAAAGCTTCTTTAATATGAGGTTAATTAAATAATGGTCTCAATGCTCTCAGTGAGGTTAAAATTACTTCATAAAAAAAACAAAAACAAGATTTCATTGTGTTTATCATATCTTATAGGTCTATATAAGCGAGTATATACCGTGTTTGTCTTTCTCCTTCTGGGATACTTCACTCAGAATGATCTTTTCTAGATCCCACCATTTGCCTGCAAATTTCATGATTTTCTGGTTTTTGATTGCTGAGTAGTATTCCATTGTGTAAAAATACCACAATTTCTGTATCCGTTTCTCCATTGATGGACATCTGGGTTGTTTCCAGGTTCTGGCTATTACAAATAAAGCTGCTACAAACATGGTTGAGCAAATGTCCTTGTTGTATACTTGAGCAAATTTTGGGTATATACCTAGCAGTGGTATAGCTGAACTCAGCTCATAGGTTTCACAGAGACTGAACTGACAATCAGAAAGACTGCATGGGCATGTCCTAGGCCATCTACATATATGTTACAGCTGTGTGGCTTTGTGTTCTTTTGGGATTATGAACAGTGGTAGGGGGCTTCTTCTACGGCTTTTGTCTGCATTGGGGGCACTTTTCCTACTACTGGGTTGACTTAAGATGAGGGGCTGTGTCTTATTGTAACTTGATATGCCATTTCTAGTTACTGTCTTTGGGAGGCCTGCCCAATTTTGCTGGGAAATGGAAGAGTATATTGGGTGTCAAGGTTAAAGGCGATGGGGCTGTTGGGAAGAAAAGTGTGTATGTGTGTGTGTGTGTGTGTGTGTGTGTGTGTGTGTGTAGAATTAGTATAGGCTAAATAATGTTAGTTCACCAGAGCAACCTCCTGAAATTATGAAGAACTAGAGCTATATCGTGTATTTTCTCTAGTTATACTGGAATAAAACCGGAAATCAATAACAAGGGAACTGTAGAAATTATACAAACAAATGCTCATTAAGCAAAATTCTCTTAAGACAAACACGGTATATACGAACTTATATAGACCTATAAGATAGGATAAACATAATGAAATCTATACACCTAAAAAAGATAATCAAGAGAGCAGACATGGGGTAAGATGATCAATCCTCGTTTAGAAAGACAGATGGGATGTGCATTGAACGTATGACAGGAGTCTACTGAGGGCATCTGAAAGACTCTAACTATCAGTGTTTTCAAAACAGATACAAAGACTCATGACTAAACCTTCGGCAGAGTACAGGGAATCATAAGAAAGAAGGGGAGTTAGTCTGATGGGGAAAGGATAAGAGCTCCACAAGGACCACATATATCTGGGCACAGGGTCTTTTCTGAGAGTGACATTCAACCAAGGACCATGTATGGATATAACCTAGAACCTCTGCTCAAATGTAGCCTGTGGTATCTCAGTAACCACTTGGTTTCCCATAGTGAGGGGAACAAGGACTATTTCTAACAGGAACTCAATGGCTGGCTCTTTGACCTCCCCACCCCCCAAGGGAGGAGCAGTCCTGTTAGGCCACAGAGGAGGGCTTTGCAGCCAGTCCTGAAGATACCTGATAAAAGAGGATCAGATGAATGGGGAGGAGGTCCCCCCATCAGTGGACTTGGAAAGGGGCAGGGTGGAGATGAGGGAGGGAGGGTGGGATTGGGAGGGAATGAGGGAGCAGGATACAGCTGGGATACAAAGTTAATAAAATGTAACTGATAAGAAAAAAATAAAATTAAATAAAAAAGCAAGATTCTCTTAAATAACAAATGTATGAAAAGTCAAAAAATTCTTTTTGTAACTTATTTATTTTTTATTAATTACAGTTTAATCACTTTGTATCCCAGCTGTAGCCACATCCCTCATCCACCCCCAATCCCACCCTTTCTCATCTCCTCCCATACCCCTCTCCCAGTCCACAGATAGGGGAGGTCCTTCTTCCCTTCCATTTGACCCTAGCTTATCAGGTCTCAACAGCACTGGCTACATTGTCCTCCTCTGTGGCCTGGCAAGGAGGCTGTTCCCCTGTCAGGGGGAAGTGATCAAAGAACCATCCACTGAGTTCATGTCAGAGACAGTCCCTATTCCTATTACTAGGAAACCCACTTGGAGACCGAGCTACCATGGGCTACATCTGTGCAGGGGTTCTAGGTTATCTCTATGCAGGGTCCTTCGTTGGAGTATTAGTCTCAGAAAAGTCCCCTTTTCCCAGATTGTTTTGGTTCTGTTGCTCTCCTTGTGGAGCTCCTGTCTCCTCCAGGTCTTTTTATCTCCACTTTCCTTCATAAGATTCCCTGCACCCTGTCCGAAGTTTAGCTATGAGTCTCAGCATCTGGTTTGCTACCCTGAAGGGTAGAGTCTTTCAGAGGCCCTCTGTGGTAGGCTCCTGTCCTGTTCCTTGTTGTCTCCCTCTTCCTATGAAAAGTCCAATTTAAGAAAACTGAACTAATGAAAATTAAAACAACTACATCAAAATTTGTGAAAAATGAGAAATATCACCATCACCAACACCAAAAATACCTAGAGTTTCATAAGGGCCATGTTTTAGTTATTTTTCTACCACCATGACAAAACACAATAACCAACTTAACATAAAATAAGGCATTTAATTTTGTGCTCACAGTTCTGGACTTACATCCCATTAGCATCATGGTTGAGAACATGTCCATACTAAGGAAACACATGGTTCTGAAACAGCAGATGACAGATTGCATCCTTAAGGGCAAGTAGGCAGCGGACAGACCTAACAGGTAATGGTGTGGGACATACTTTTCCCAAAAAAATGCTCTGCCTCCTAATCCTTCCCCAACAATACCACCAACTGGGTGCCCAGCATTTGAATATATAAGCCTGTGAGGTGCATTTTCATTAAAACAACCTGAGGCATAGATCAGAAGAAAGATAGATTTAATATAAACAATTAAATGATACCATCCCTGAAACTAGAAAAGTTAGAAAAACTCAAACATTGGGACATGAAAAAGGAGAGGCAAACAAAAGTAGAGGTAAAGAAAGAAAATAGAAAAGAACAATGAATTGAATAGAAGCAAAATGCAAAATTTAAAATCTTGGAATTCTAAGACAAATAGAAAGAGGATCCAAAAGAACAAACAGTATCAGTAGCAGCAAGAAAAATGAGTCATTACAACAGATACAACAAAAGGAATGGATCCTTAAACACTGAAATATTTAACAATTGTGTCCCCTCAGTGTATATGGTAAGCATTTCCCTGGCCATTTCCTAAAACAATACATTTACCTACTCCTATAACTCTGTATCACAGTGAGTATTTAAAATTTTGATTATTTTTTAATTGTATTTGGGAGATTGATTCAACAAATGTATGCCCATGGCTTCTGGAATTTAGGAATGCCTGGTATTACTGTTAAGGCTTTGCAAAGAGCAAGACCAAAATGGCATAAAAGAAAAGAAAAGCAAACTCTAGAGACAACAGATAGTTTTGTATGTCACAGCCCATTGGTGAGTGTCTACTGTAGAGGAATTACTCATCCCATCTGTGCATAAGGTAGAACATTCTGTGAATGCCAGGCTTTCTTTACTCTGGACCTCACACTGTTTTTGGAATGTCATTATGCTAAGATTAGCCACTGAGACATAAAAAACAGGAGGCACCCCTTATCAGTATTAGTGTCCTAAATGAGCCATTGTTAATGCTGAATGGCAAACTCAGAACTTTCCATCTAAGTATTTATAAAACAAGCTTTAATAGCATTAAATCAGATAAATTTCTATTTCTTATTATTTAAGGGATAGTTTGTATGTTGTTTGAGGAAAAACAAGGATCACTATTGAAAACTTACGTAAAGTAAAATGGAAGCACATGAAATAAATATATTCTCTTCATTTTTACCAACTTACTGAAACAGTAAACAACTAGAAAGCAATATAATCTTGTTAGATGCCTTCGGGATACTTGGACATTTTCATAACATCTTATAAAGATATAAAATACTAATATACCATTCTAAAATGGTTGTGTGTTGTGAATAGAAAAAGTACTTTTTAGTGATGAAACTAGACTCATTTTCTGCTATTCACTGCAAAATGTGGTAATTATGAAATAAGCTACTTTAATAGATTTCAAGTAAAGCAAATTTTCTCAATGAAAAATTATGTTATACAATTTTACTTTTTATGAGTTATGAACAAAATTTGTGCAAAGGAGATACAGAGTATTAAATGAAAATTCCATTTGCAGCAGGACTCACTTTCAATAAAATGAGTCTGAAACACTATTTCGCCATATCTTTGTATCATTGATGCTTTGCAAAAGAATAAAACCTAGAAACCTAAAAGAGAAGATCTACTTGCAGAATTAGATTATTGTTATAAAAGGTAAATTTTAGGTACATTTTATTTAATGATATGTATTACTATACTCTTTTAGGTGTTCTGCCCAGTTCACGAACCCCAAAATAAATAGACTCTGCTGAAAATACATGAGGTTTTTTTTATTATAAATCAGTACAAGCTGCAGGTTGGGCCCACCCCCACCACCACTCAAGCGGTGAGAGCTGAGCGCCCCTTGCTTAGGTTACTTGGGTTCCTCCAAGCATGCCCAAGGCAGGGTTGAGTCCTGCCTGGCAAGCATCTGTTGGTCAAAATGCTACCTTTTGAATTGATTGGCTATGGGAAGGTTCCCAGACCATTAATAATCTGGTGTCCCGACTTAAATATTAATAAGGGCTGATTTTTAATCTTTTGGTCTCTCAAGGAATCTCTCTGAATGCTATTTTCTTAGATATATGGCAAATTTTCATTTTCATTAAGAATTGTTTTATTTTTATTTTTTGTTTATTTATTTTTTTATAGTTTATTCACTTTGTATCCTGGCTGTAGCCACCTCTATCTCCTCCCAGTCTCACCTACCCTCCTTCTTCTCCCCCATGCTCCTTCCCTAGTCTACTGATAGGGGAGGACCTGCTCCCCTTCCATCTGATCCTAGCCTATCAAGTGTCATCAGGGCTGGCTGCATCATCTTCACCTGCACCCCTAAGGGGAAGTAGACCAAAGACCTGGCCACTGAGTTCACTTTAGAAACAACCTTCACTCCCCTTAACTGAGCTGCCTATGGGCTTCCTCTAGCAGGAGGTCTAGGTCCTCTCCACTCATGGTCCTTGGTTGGGCATCAGTCTCTTCAGGCCCCCCTGGGCCCAGATTTTTTTGGCTCTGTTGGTCTCCTTGTGCAGTTACTGTCCCATCCAGATCTTTCTATCTCCCTCTTCTTCCATAGTTAGAAAATTGCAAATTAGGGTTTAGGGAAATGTCAAAGGCAGTGTCAAATAATGCCAAAGTAGACATATTACCATCATCAGGCTCATATTTTCTTCAAATGTAGAGAAGTCTTGAATTCTACTTTGCTTATGTTTTGCAACAAAAATCATTCAAAAAGCTCTACTTAAGAACCTTAAGTTTACAAAGAAACATATACTACTTTTTAACAGAAAGTGGCAAAAGACAATCATTTGTGCCTACAATAAGAGGAATGTTTTAAATAAAAACAAATCACAATTAAATCTGACAAACGCAAGACTGAGTTTTCTAGGTCATTAAAATAAATTTTTGGACAAAGTTCATAAAATTATTCATTTCATTTTTTATTGTATCTTATCAAAAGCAAAGAACATGCATGTATAATTTAAGTAGTAATGTACTCATTGTTGGCTCTTTCTTGTCTCATAGTTTTGAGCTTGCACAAAAATGTGATACACTGTTAAAGCCTTAAGGATGTTTCTTCTTTTAAAATTGTCAGGTAGTAATCCATCGCCAGAAAATCAAAGGCGTGCTATTTAAAATATTATGTAGTTATTTTAATAACTTAAGAACTCACAATTGAGATGTTATGACATAAAGAAATATTTACATACAATGATGACTATTACTAAAACACCTCACAATAGCCTTTTATGCAAAAACAATAATACCACACTCTTTCACTGTAAAAGTATGTTTATTTTTTCTCTTCCACTCAAAATTCTGGCAAGTAAAAATTTACTAAACCTACTAAAATTAGAGCTTTGTTATTATTTATTCAATATTAAATACTATCCTATGTGATCACTCATTGTTTACAATTTTATTGTAAATTCAGCAATGCAAAAAGTCCTAATTGATGTATTGAAATTTTACATGACACTTTTCATCTTGGCTATTAAATAAGTAATTAATCCATAACATCTCCGCCTTACTGCACAAGCATTTCATCTAAGTTAATTATATAAATGAAGAAAGTAAACATTCTGCTACAGAAATATCAACATTGCAGATGATCTAGTTGCTCACAGTGGTTTCATTAAGCTTCCAATTAATCTAGGACTTGCTTGGTGCAGTGTGTAATCGTGAAATCAGCAATACCAGGCATAGGAATAATTGAAGGTGACTTGATTCTCTTCATATTAGTGCATGACGTGCTTTAAAAGAAGACCAACTTAAAAAAAAAGGCTAAAGCTTTGGTGTATTGGACAAAGCTTTATATGTCTTTGAAAATCATGAACAATGTAAAAGAGAGCAAGAAAGTTAATTAAAATAAGATATAATTGTGCTGTTTTTCATGACACTTTTGTTAATATAAGAAATTCAAAACAAATAAAGTCATGTTAGAAATGACACTGGGAAGGCAATTCTTCGTCTTGAACCCATGTTGATCAAACTGTTAATTAGATTCCTTTTTGGAAATAACCACTTCATCAATGACATGGACAAATTAGAAGCTAATTTTCAGTCTACAAGACACTTAAATATACTCTGTTGAGAAACATTTTTTTTTTTCCTGTTAGCTATGCAACACATGCTTGCCGGTATATTAATCTTTATTTTCTCTTTTTTTTTCCAATCCTAAATACTACAGGTAACTGATTAGTTTACTTGGCTGGAATTCATAGGTATAAATTCAGAATGTTTGATATGGTTAATGAGCCACTGCCATTAGCTTTCATACTGGCTTCTATTATGGCACTAGAATAGTAACATCAATTTTAGCTCTACCTTACTTACTACCTTATTTTACATATTCTAGAGAAATCCACTCCACACCCCAGCAAGGTTCCAGAAGTTCCCTATAAATACTATGTTGGAAAAACTATGCCTAGAAAAATCTGGCACTGATACAGATCATCAGATATGAGTCAGCAAAAACATATCAGACACACAGCATGGGTGTGAGGAAGAAGGCTATAACAGTATGAAAAGGCTGACACCAGATATCCCGAAACTCCAAAGTGAACGTTGATATAATCTGTTATTTAACTATTTTGGGCAGTATGCAATTTTTATATGATGTGCATAACTACGGCCTTGAGAAGGCTTTATCTTCAGCACCCAGCCTTCCTGTAACTATTTGCCTTTGTACCTCTCTCTATTTTGGCCATTTTGGACTGTATACCCTGCTAAATTCAGAGTGCCAAAGGCTGCCTGTCTGACCCTCCTTTTTTGGACTGAATAAAGTGTGTCTCACTTTCCCATGGGTTCTCATGTTATCTTCCACCTCCCAACTCTCCTCACCATTCTTTTTTCCTAGTGTCGGGAACACACTTTACATATTGTTGGATTAGTCTATCTTAAGTTAGAGGACTATTTCAAAACACAGCCTATTTTGTTTTGGGGTAGGAGGAACAGAGAGCTGTAAAGAAGTCCAAATCTACCCTTAGCACATAGCAGATTAAAAATACCAGGGTCGTTCTAGGCTCAGAATGCTTTAAGAAAGGAAAACGTTTTCCCTTTCCCTCATAAAAACCCAGGCACATTAACGCATCCATTTCCTCCAACCCAGACAGTCACTAACATACCTACAATAACATGCTCATTCCCTTCAGCCCAGACATTCACTCATCTGTCTTTTTCTGTAGATTGTCTGTTCTAGACACTGCAAATTATGGGTGCAAGGAGCCGAGCTCACCCTAAGTGTTTGCAGACCTGAGTGGATGTGTGCCATTGATATGTGAATGACCATGCCAAGGACGCTATGGCCTTGGACTCAGAGGAATGGCAAAGCCTTCCTGGGGACCAAGTGTGAATGCTGACAGCCTGAGCAGAAAATGTCCACCATGGCTTTCTCCTCAAAGGATGTTAATGGCCTGAAGACTACTCCCTATACTCCCTACAGAGATTGCTCATAGGGAGATGACCTACAGCTGTCTCCTTGATCCAGCTGTACACCTAAACCCTATATCCTTGTTTATCTGTTTGTAATAGTCTCACCTACTTATTCAGCTTCATGCAATGGTGGTGTTCTGTATATTATTATTATATATATATAATATAATATATATTATATATATATTCAATTCTGTATAATAAAATGACAGATTTCTGGGTGCTGCATTTTCTCCAGCAAAGAGCACAGGCCACCTGACCCCAGATTTTTGTCTCTCTGTGTGTCATTTCTTCATTCCCTCACTTCTCTTAGGTAGGTCAAGGTCCTGGAAGCCATGCATGGATGCAGAAATGGAGTCAACGAAAATGTAGTCTTTGTGATGGGTTCCCTCACTTAGCATAATGTTTTCAGTAGTCACCCATGTATTAGTACTTCATTCCTTCTTTTATGAGCAAATAATAGTCCATAATATGAATATATTATGTTTGGTTTATTGTTTAATTGGTAGTCATTGAAATTATTTCTTTTTTTTTTACTATTATGAATAAAGTTGCTGTGAACATTTATGTACAAAAAAAAAAGAAAAAGAAAAAGGGGGAGCCACCGATGGACTCTCAAATGACTTATTTATGTTATCATTTATTCTGTATCCAAGTATGTGTAAGTATTTGTCTATGGCAATTTATTTGCATTTATGTAATTTTCTTTTATTCTGAAAGCCTAAGGGATACCTTGATTTCAGAACTCTGAGTATATATGTATGTCTCTGTCTATTCCTTTGTCTTGGTTACTTTTAATTTCTATTTAAGCCTTGCAAGAATGTCCCAGATTGCAAATCTCTTTTCCTCTACTGTCTTAGAGCTGCATCTAAGGTGTGAATGATTAAAAGAGGTGTGTGGGCTTACTCATGAATAGTTTTCACTTTATATGTAAACATTTAAAATAAGTTTTCCAAAACACTCATTTTCTTGACAATATTATTTCTGGTAGGTTAATATTATGGAATGTATGATGAATAAAAAATAAACTCTCCATGAATCTATATTAAATTAGAGGTAGAAAAATTATAAATATAATTATTCCTGTGATAAATGTAATAAAATAGCTATGGTAGCATTTCAGAGGTACAAATAACATTGTATCTTTAAAGACTGGATTAGATATCATTACTTCTAGGGGTAGATAGATTAAGAAAAATAGTATCTAAGCATCACAAACTTTACAATTAAAAGCAAATATATATATATATTCTCAGTAGATACCAAAGGGTTATTTAAACGTCATGTCCTAGTAAAGAACTTTTTACTTTTGTCTTTCTCTAAAATCAAGAGAGTTGGCAAAATCATACAGATAAAGTACACAAGAACAAAAGAATATCATTTTATATGAAATTTTTATAATGGTAATGTTTTTATCAATGTTCTTTGAAACAGTTTTTTTAGTGAACAGTACAAATATTATATTTATTATATTTATTTATTATATTTAATATAAATTTTATATTAAAATTTAGATATAGTGAATGTTCATTTTAAACATAAAACATTTAAACAAAAATTTTAAACTATTCATCAGTTAAATTCAAACTGCCACTGAACCAAAACTTTATTTGGTTTGAATATATAGGGGTACCATCATATGACCTAGTGGCTATGGTTTTTCTTTTCAACAGCCTTACCATTGCCTATCCATTCTTGCTAATATTTACCAGTTCTACTCATAATATTTACAGCTCTTACTGTTGCTATTGAGCTAAGGATATTCATTAAGTATACACAGTACTCCATATTAGGTCCGGAGCAATGTTTGCCAATCTTCCAGTTCTTCTCATTCACCCTTCTGTGTAACAGATGGGTGTTGAGGAAGATCGAAAGAGCCTAAAGAATAAGGATATCGTGATAAACACTAGCAGTACACTTTTCTACAAAAAACCAACCAAACAAAAAAAAGAACAACTAAAAAACCCTTATTCCTCATTTATTCCTCCACAAAATCTGATAATAACATTGAGTTCACAGAAAAAAAAAAAAAACTCGTTGGATAACACTATTCTCCCTCCCTCTGCACAAAGGGCAAAGAGACAGCATGTTGGTAGTGTTGTTCTTCTTCTGTAGAGCAGACAGCAGTCCTTTGTTCATTCTCGCTGGATGCCTGGCTTGGTAGCTAAAGCTCTTTCACAGCTAGGACTCAGAGAAGTCAAATTAAATCACATCCAGGCATTGAAGCATGGGAGGAAAAAGACAGATTGTGACCTACAGACCACCATCCCACCAACAGACCTGCCCTCCAGCACAGTGGGGATGGACAATGTCACTCAGAGGTCCACCATGGCCACCTGCAGCAGGAGCCACCATAATGTGGGAGAGACGTGGAAAATGGGACAGAAAGAAAACTGGAGCAGCTTGAGCAGTATGGAGAGAGATGAAACTGGAAAATGGAGAGTGGAGAGGAGTAGGCTGTTAAGAGTGGCCAGCCCCACCACCGGGAGTCATGTTGTGGTCCCAACCTGAGCTGCTACTAAGGACCACGTCTGGGTTCATGGCTATGTAGGGACAGGGCAGGGGCTGGTGTTCGTGTTCGTGGCTCATATTGCCAACAGAGAACATGGGGATGTCCTAGTTGAGGCAGCCACCAGGGACCATGTGGATGTCCAGAAGCTGTGGGGAACTGGCCGCGGTCTACTGGAGAGCTAGCCCTATCTCTAGTTGTAGCACTCTGGAGAGCAGGCCCTGAGCACCCACCTGACAGGGGTATGAGTGTGGGAAAGCTCACCCTGCCACTCATATGTCACGGGGTTGAACAGGCACAGAGGGTCAGGAGCATGAGAGAGCTATCCCTGCCCATTTCCGGCACTCCTGAGCTTGTCCTAAATGTTTCCTGGACAGTATAGCAGAGCTGAACATAGTGGTGGGGGTGCAGGTGAGCCAGCTGTGAACGGAAGAGCTGGGCCTGGCACTCACCTGCCATGATGCAGCAGGGATGATGCCTTTGCCTCCTCAACCCTCATCAAGTTAGGAGAGCTGGCCCTGGCCCTGCCAGCAGCAGCACTCAGGAAGGTGGACCCTTCACCTTGCCTGGGCAGCACAGTAGTGCTAGCTCTGGTAGAAAAAGAGCTACTCCTGAAGGAAGGCATTAGAGCTGGAAAGCTAGCCCTGATCCCCCTCCCCACTGGTTGTAGTATACAGGAATTTTAATCCAGCAACATTAAAAGACTGTCAGGTCTGTGTGATCCAGCTGGAATGGAGACACGCCCTTAGTATACACCTTTAATCTGGAAATAATGATGGTTAAGTTAGTTTGTAGAAGAAAGTACCCATGTTTGAGAGTGATTTCTAATTGATGAACAGAAAAAGTGATGAATCAGAGAAAGGTTTGACACAGAGGGAGATATAGGATATGCACAATTCTCAGGAGAGCAGACAGGAAAGAGAGGATATTTAAGAGGGCAGGGCAGAGAGAGAGAGAGAGAGAGAAAGCAGGTTTTTTTTTTTTGGACAGTTTTACAGAGACAAGTTGCAGAGAAATGTAACAGATTGCTTTGTTTTACTTTAAGGCCAAGCAGAGTTCATCCAGAAGCTGAACTGAGGCCAATTTAAATCAGTCACGTTGGGTAGGAGTTTGAGCCAGAACAGCTGAATTGAACCAGTCAGCCAGAGTTCAGAAAGCTAGAAAAAGTGAGCTTATTCAGCAGTTAAGTCTCAGAGGCTGGAAACATTCTAGGCCTAGATTAGATTGTATGGTGGCTAGAAGCTTCTAAGATTAGGCCTAGATAAACAGTGGCAGTAAGCCTTGGAGATAACAGTTACATCAGTAGAATAAAATTTACTTTTATACTGTAGCACTCCAAAGAGTGGACTCCGCACCTTTCCTGTGCGGCACAGTGGGGCTGACCCTGCGGGCCAAGGCACAGGTGAGCGGGCCCTCATGGTATGAGAACAGGAAAGATGTCCAGTCCCTCACAGACTGCAACACTTGGGAGAGTAGGACCTGTGGCTTGAAGGGGCAGCTGGCTCTGGAGGCTTGGGTGCAGTGAGTAGAGCAGGCCCCTAGAGCACGAGAGCAGGAGACTGACCCTGCCTTCAACTGCTGATGACATTGGGTGCCAGAGCAGTGCTGGAGAGCACACCCTAGTGGTGAGCCAGTGACCAGCTCAGCCACTACCCAGGCCCAAATCCGGATCTGAGTGGCCCACCGCAAAATCTGTGTCATTTGCAAGTGGTTGGAATCATGAAAGGCCCAGTCTTGCTGATTCAGAGCTGCAGGATCTCCATGACAAAGGGCAACAGCGGGATAACGTGGAGGAGCCCCAGTGACATATGTCAATGAACATTTGCAAGTGAAGATAGGAGGGAAGAAAGATCGTGGGATTCTTTGTTACTCACTACAGCTTTCTCGATGAGACGTTTCCTATGCTTTGTTTTTGTTGTTGTTTGTGTGTTTCATATTTTGGGGAAGGACCTAGCAAGGGCAAAGGGTGGATATGAGGGACTGGTGTACATGATTTGAAACTCACAAGAATAAAAAGCTAAAAAAAAAAAAAAAAAAAAAAAAAAAAAACTGCTTTGTCACTCAAATTGTTAGTTATGGAAAATGAACTGTACCCCTTTTTATTCTTTTCAAATGTGGATTTTAATAAAATCACTGTATTACCAAAAAAAAAAAAAAAAACTGGATCTGAGAAATAATGTATCTTAAAATGTGTTTAGCAATCAATGTATCTATTAAGGTTTTGCCCTCTATGGTCATTATCTTACTATCACTGTCTTTAAATGTTCTGGGTACAAGGAGCTCTTCATTTTTTCTGGTTATTTTGTGAACACAGTTGGACATTTTAACGTCTATTATATTTTACTTGAAATATAGACACCTGAATAATTGCTGGTATAAAACATAGTCATTTATCACTGTTTATGAAAGTCCTTACCTATTTATCTATATTTAAGTATTTTTCTAGAATAAGGATTTTAATGTAAGAACTGAAATTCTTCAATTTATATGTGTATAGTTTGAGGAATGTGGTCTAATTTCCTTCTCCTAAATTTTCATAGTCAGGAATTTCAACACAATTTGCCAAAGAAGCTCTCTTTTTTTCAAGTTGATTGGACACTTTTTCCAAACATTAGGTTACTATAGATGAGTGAATTTCTGAGCTCTATGATTTGCATATGTTTATGTATTATCAGTCTAAATTTACTCATTTATCTTACCCGACTTAAAAATTTTAATGAGAATTTACTGGCAAGAAAAAATATACTAAAATAAAGATTTGACATATAAAAACTGTTTATCCTTTGCTGTGAAGCTGTGCAGAAGATAATTATTAAGAAAACCCTCAATATTATTTATAAAAACAATTGGTTTAGGCTTCACAAAACAGAGCTAAAGTTTAGACACATTATTATAGCAGCAATAATTAATAGTCATCTTTAAACATAACTGATCCTGTGCCCTGCTGAATTCAATTATAAGAATAAAACTGTCTAGTAGGTTTTTAAATCAGAATAGATAGCACTAAAGACATTAAAATTCTTAATGGCAAAATGATTAAAATGAATAGACTAATTCTATAATTTCTTTTGATGTTAAGAATTTAATCTCTCTCTGGACAGCTCTCAACATCACATTATTTTAAGAACTACCATTCTGGAAAGGCTCTTGCATTTTTATTCTGATACTCAAATTTAAAAATACAGATAGTCATACAGGAAATAGAAAGAACTTTTTGTCTTTATCCTGAAGCTTCCATCAATGATTTAGTGAACAGTCTGTAAATAATTTCTTGCTGGGTAAAGCATTTTTTTTTTCTTTTGGGAAGGGGCATAATATGCATCCTTTATTTGATATTTTTTTCTTTCTTTAAAATTTGAAAAACTGCCCTTATTAATTGGTTATAATTTCCAGAAAATACATAATTGTTTTATAAGACGATCATATGCAGTCTTTGTTTAGTGGAATTCAATGGGCAACTTCTTGGTAAGTAGACTATGAACTGTCTTATGTCATATGAATGGATTATAAAATTCAGTTAAGTTCAGATGTTTCTTCCCACTCAACTCATGATCTAACTTTCTCATATGTTCTTTCAGACTTTTAAAACAAAGTATTTTAAGGTCAACTAGAAGGGGAGGAGGTCCTTCCTATCAGGTGATTAGGAAAAAGGCATAGTGGGTGAAGAGGGAGGGCAGGTAGGACTAGGGGGAGAGGAGAGAGGAGTTTACAATGGGGATATAAAGTGAAGACATTATAATAAATAAATAAATGATACATTTAGAAAAACACAGTTGTTTGGAATTAGGATATAAAAAAATTTTTAGTTTAATTTTATTTATATATTTATTTATTAAAATTTATTCACTTTGTATTCTCTCTGCAGCCCCCTTCTCTTGTCTCCTTCCAGTCCCACCCATCCTCCTTATTCTCCCCTATGCCCGTTCCCTAGTCCACTGATAAGGGAGGACCTCCTCCCCTTCTATCTGACCCTAGCTTATCAGTCTCATCAAGGCTGGCAGAATCATCTTCCTCTGTGGCCTGGCAAGGCTTCACCACCCCCTCCCCCTGGGTGATCAAGAGCCAGCCACTGAGTTCATGTAAGAGACAGCTCCTGTACCCCTTATTAGGAAACCCACTTGGAATCTGAGCAGCCTAAGGGCTTCCTTTGAACACATGCATGGTCCTTGGTTGAAGTATTGGTTTCTGCAGGCTCCCCTGGGCCCAAGTTTTTTGGCTCTGTTGTTCTTGTGGAGTTCTTGTCCCCTCCATGTCTTTCTATTTCTCTCTTCTTCCATAAGGTTTCTTGCACTCTGTCCAAAGTTTGGCTATAAGTCTCAGTATTTCCTTGGATACCCTGGTGGGTATAGTCTTTCAGAGGTCCTCTGTGGAAGGCTCCTGTTCTGTTCCTTGTCTTTTCCTGCCCTTCTGAATGAGGATTAAGCATCTACCCTAGGGTCCTTCTTGTTGTTTAGCTTCTTTAGGGCTATAGATTTTAGTATGTTTATATAAAGGATAAACATATTAAAATCTATAGCCGTAAAGATAATAAACATACAAATGAAAAAATAATGATATTCAATTTTATTTTATCTTTCCACAAAAAAGATCCAAATTTTCCTCTCATATTAAGTAACAGTTTGTGTAGAGAACTAGATTTGACAACACAACATTCATTCTTTTCATCATAGTCTCAGTTTATTCTGGGAACTTGCATTATTTTCTTAGTTTGAGGTGAAGGTGATCTTTTTCTTTTCTAAAATAAAATGTGCTGAAAAATGATCTCTTGAATCTTAAATGCAAGTATTTTTCTGAGTCTAAATGAATTGCCTTTGTTAATGGATTGCTTTTGAGCAATGCTTGTACAAATATATTTAGAAGTTTGTTTTGTTTAATCATTGACATGATAGATAAGAGTGTAAGGTTGAAAGAAGACATGCAGCACGATTTTAGACTGAATTGTACAAAGAACTCTTGCCAAACAGAGCTAAAAGAGCATTTATAATTGAAAAAATGTAATAGCAAAGTGGAAGAAGACTATTAATGTATATTAAGATCAATTAAAAGTGAAACAAAATAGTTAATATTCATTAAAGGTTTATCTAGATCACAAGAAATTAAAAACAGAGAGAAAATGCCATATGTTGACTAAGGTACCAAGTGTAATGTTTTAGTTCACTGACATTTGGACTTAGTAATTACCATTAATGTTGACATTTATGTATATAATTCCATAGAAAAATGCATGATTTCTACTTTATTTTTATAAGTAATTTAAGAGGATACTACGAAGACTTTTATTATACTCATTCTCCCCTACTCTTTTGAAACCCACATCCTCCCTACTGACCTAACTTGGTTCCCTGAGTGTTGTTTTTAAATCCTTCACGACTGATATATGGTGTTTAAATATTCTCACATGTGTGTCCTATCTTGCAGAGGGGTTGATTTAACAATGGCGACACTCTTAGAGAAAACTTGACCCCCCTGTCCCCAATAGATAACAAATGACAGTAGCTCCTCAGTTAGTTATGGAACTGTGCGTCCAACTTCCTTCTTCATGCTGAGTTTGGCCTGGCAAGGGCTTTTGCACAGTTTGTATGCACCGTGATGACTACTATCAGTTCATATGTACAGCTTTCCTGTTGTATCCAGAAAAATGATCCTTGTATTTACTCACCACCTCTGACTATGATACTCTTTATTACCTCTCTTCCACAATGATCTTTGAACCTTCAGGGCATGTGGGAAACCAGTATATGTCTTTCATTTAGGACTAAGCATTCTGCCATCTTTGAGTCTATGCACTTTAGCAGGTTATGGATCTCTGGGTTAATCACTATCTCTTACAAATATAAGTTTCTCAGAAGAGAGTTGGGAGATAGACTGATATTTGAAATAATGAAAAGTCATTAATAGTTGGTTTAAGTCTTTGTCTACTAGCAGCATAGACTGCTATAATCCATCTAGACTTCAGTTCTTAGTCCAGCAATGATGCCAGATGTAAGTATCTTTGTGTAAAGTGGAAGTAAAATCCAGTCAGAAGATGGTTGGTCTTACCCACAATGCCTGAACCACTATTATAAGGGTGGTTATGTCTTAGCATGACAGTAATTACTGTAGACCACAGGGTTCATAGCTATATATATATATATATATATATATATATATATATATATATATATAACTTAGCATTACTCTTCTCCTCTGGTAGCATGCATAGCATCTTCCAGAACAGTGAAAGCTAACCAGTAAAGGTTAAGTTTCCTGTCAGCTTGATTTGTCACACACACACACACACACACACACACACACACACGTATGTGTTAGCAAGCTTCTAAGCTTCTGTGGTGATAAGTTTCCAAATGTCTTTTTGACTAGACTTTAGTGTTATTATCCGTCTCCATATTTCTCATTTAGCCTATGTGTTTCCTATCCCACTGTATCCATATCTGTTTCATTATTTTCTTTTAACCATTTATACCAATGATTTCTACCTTGCAAAACATCAAATGCAACATTTTTTTTCTCTTGTGGATGTAGAGACTACATGTATGCTAATATACAAAATAGCTCAAACATGTAGACATACCATATCAAATTTGTTTACACAATGTTGCTATAGCTGTTATAAAAACAGGAAATCCCAATCTTTCTTTATTACCAATAGAGACTCAGGAGCCAGATATTGGGGGTTAAAACTTGCTAGCTCAAAGAGTCAGAGAAAGCAGCTAGATCATGTCCCAGAGGAAAAAGTCTTCCATACTCAGCTCATGTCTCAGATAGAAAAAAAAAAAAAAAGCAAAAAGTCAAAAAGCTAAAAGCTAAAAAGCCAAAAGTGCCAAACTGCCTTCTTCTAGTCCAAGCTGTGTTAAATACATTTCTCTTAATGTACCTCCTTTCTGCTTCATTCCTGTCAGCTGGTTCTTTCTTCTGTCTTTAATATAAGATTGACTTAATTTAATCCTGTATACAGAAAGCTCTTGGATTAATTGTGTGTGCTAGGCCTGAGCCAACCATAACTACCTATTTAAAATAAACATGAAATTCTTGGATTAAATGTGTGTGTTTCTGGTGAACCACACCAACAAAAATGTTCAAAATCTTGAGGTTCATAATGGGATCAAATATCCTGAAACAACAGTTATTATATAAACTCATACTGTAATGGCAATTAATCTACACTGTCAAAAGAAATTTATACTTCAATCAGTTAATCTTTCCTGAAGATGTTGCATAGATTCCTTTATTTCCTTTTATCTGTACAAAACAATGGACTCTTTGGCTTAGTCCATGTAATTTTACTAATAAAAATATTAAAATAACAATAAATTCTGATCCAAGCACAGATGAAAGTCTCCTTTCTGTTTCCTACAACATGATTTCTGCACCTAAGGCTCAGAGATCATTGCAGAAAAAGAGTAAGAAAAATTATTACACTGCTAGGTAGAGTCTTTCAGATGCCCTCTGTGGCAGGCTCCTGTCCTATTACTTGTTTTCTCCTACTTCCAATGTCGATCTCCTTTGTCTAAGTAAGGATTGATCATCTTACCCCTGGTCCTCCTTCTTGTTTATCTTCTTTAGGTGTACAGATTTTAATGTGTTTATCCTATCTAATTGATCTAATACCCACTTACTTATAAGTGAGTATATCCTGTGTGTATATTTCCATTCCTGTGATATCTCACTAAGGATGATCTTTTCTAGATCCCACCATTTGCCTGCAATGTTCATGATTTCCTTGTTTTTAATTGCTGAGTAGTAGTCCATTTTGTAAAAGTACCATAATTTCTGTATCCATTCCTCCTCTGATGAACATCTGGGTTGTTTCCAGGTTCTAGCTATTACGAATAAAGCTGCTACGAAAAGGGTTGAGCAAATGTTCTTGTTGTGTACTTGAGCAAATTTTGGATACATGCCTAGGAGTGGTATAGCTGGGTCTTGAGGAAGCACTATTACTTATTGTCTGAGAAAGCACCAGATTGATTGCCAAAGTGGATGTACAAATGTACATTCCCACCAGCAATGGAGGAGGGTTCCCCTTTCTCCACAACCTCTCCAGCATGTGTTGTCACTTGAGTTTTTGATCTTAGCCATGTTGATGGGTGTAAGGTGAAATCTCAGGGTTGTTTTGATTTGCATCTCCCTGATGGCTAATGACATTGAGCATCTCTTTAAGTGTTTCTCTGCCATTCTATATTCTTCGACAGAGAATTCTCTGTTTAGCTCTGTACCCCATTTTTAATTGGATTGCTTGAATTATTGCCTTTTAACTTCTTTTGTTCATTATATATTCTGGATATCAGCCCTCTGTCAGATGTAGGGTTGGTGAAGATCCTTTCCCAATCTGTCGACTGTCGTTTTGTTCTGACAACAGTGTCTTTTTCTTTACAGAAGCTTTTCAGTTTCATGAGATCCCATTTATTGATTGTAGTTCTTAGAGCCCGTGCTGATGGTGTTCTGTTCAGGAAGTTGTCTCCTATGCTAATGAGTTCTAGGCTCTTCCCCACTTTTTTCTTCTAATTGAATTAGTGTATCTGGTTTTATATTGAGGTCTTTGATCCACTTGGACTTTAGTTTTGTGCATGGTGATCAATATGGATCTATTTTCATTTTTCTGCATGTAGACATCCAGTTGGACCAGCACCATTTGTTGAAGATGCAGTGTATCACAGCAGATGCTGAGACTAATAACCAAACCTTTGGCAGAGTGCAGGGAATCATATGAAAGAAGGGGGAGTTAGTATGAGCTAGAGATACAGGAGCTCCACAAGGACCAAGTATATCAGGACACAGGGGTCTTCAATGAGACTGTTTCTCCAACAAAGGACCATGAATGGATATAACATAAAACCCCTGAAGAGTATCTAAGTGGGTTCCCTAGTATAGGGAGAAAGGATTATTTCTGATATGAACTCAGTGACCAGCTCATTGATCTCCCCTCCCCCCACCTCCTGAGTGAGGAGCAGCCTTGCTAGGCCACAGATAAGGACACTGCAGTCAGTCCTGAAGATACCTGATAGGCTAGGTTCAGATGGAAGGATAGAAGGACCTCCCCTATCTTGGAAGAGGACTTGGAAGAGGGCAGGAAGGAGATGAGGGAGTGAGGGTTGGATTGGGAGGAAAAGTGGGAGGGGGCTACGGCTGGGATACAAGTGAGTGCCCTGCGATTAAAATAAAATAAAATAAGAGGAAAAAAGAAAAGAAAAGAAAAGAAAAATTGTGAAGAGCCAGAGAAACAGGAAGTATGGTATTAGTTTTTGTCTCCCAGAAATTTCAAAGAGGATTCACCCATGAAGTCTCATCAACATGGCTGTATAAACAAGACTTGAACAAGGATGCATCTACAGACATGCTAACATGAAAAGGAAAACTTGTAGGGTCTTAACCTAGACAAAGAACAAAGGCAAAAGGAAATACTAAGAGTGGGAGAAACTACCTTCCCCACAGAATATGTTATTATTAATGTTAATCATGTCATTTTTATATACTTCTAGTCTCCTTACTTGTAAATGAAGATGCTGCTATTTGTTTCATTCTCTAAACTTTTGAAAGAACTTGGGAGTTTACAGACAGTTCATTGCAAACAGAAAATCAAGTTTATTCTATTCTCCACCTGGAAAAAGGAAAATCTATATGAAATCTCTACCATAGAATTTCCTTATCATTGAAGAGATTTAAAAAGAAAACTAAATTATTTTATGATATGATATACATTTTGTTTTAATTTGTATTTGAAATGCAATCGTTATCCCCCTCTCTCTTAATTTTAAACCATAGTTTCATGTGCCTAATAGCAGTATATCCCATTTTTCCATTTCTTTTCTTTTCTCACTTTCACTAATGAAACTGGTAATAGTTTTGGACCTCATGCTATTTTGTCACACAGTTATAGCTTGTCCTTTATAAAAGGAAATTAGAAAACTGCTGAGTGTTATAGATATTAATGCTTGTTAGAAAAGTATAATAGAAGGCTCTCTGTCTGGAGCATTGCTAAGCTTTTATGTCATTATTCATGAATGACTAATGCATTCAAAGAATAGTGCTGATATCCAAGGTTGGGAGGATAGACAGTGGAGAGACAGAGTGGCTAAGAGAGAGCCATTTGTCGCATGCAGTGATTTAATAACAGGCTAGTCTACAATGAAGTATTTAAGCTGAACTTACAAAAAGAAACTTCCTTACACATGAAGTTGTCATATATTTGACATTGTTCAAAGACTGTTCTTCAAGACAATATCTAGATCACTGAATATATTTTTTTGTGTTCTACAATATCAGAACAAATATATTTTTGTGTTTGTTGTGGTTTATTTATTTGTTTGTTTAGTCCAGCAGGTAAATATTTCAAAATACTAGAAGTGATCTTAAGATCTAGACATTATATAGAAACAGACACAAACAAACTTACTATCTGAGTATCATGTATCTGTTAGGCTTTACCAAACTAAATACTAAGTATAGACACATACTGCTCTAATGCCTGAGTGTCAGATACTCATAAGCATATCCTATCTATTTTTGTATATACTATCTTAATAACTTCCAGATGTATTGAAATAATAATAACATCCAAAAATATGTTATTGATAATCTAAGTAATTTGTGGCATATGATTATGAATCAGTTTGCTGAGTAAATGCTTGCTGAAATTTTGTTTCAAGTCCAGAGAATTTGAATTCTGTTTGTTATTAGGTGGCTAATTGTTAAATAGTGTTAAGTAGAGTTTACAAAATTATCAAATTATGGCTCTGATGGGTATGTATGCACACATTTCTTCAGAATTTGTATTTCTTTAGCTTCCAAATAGTACTTCAAAATGACAAGTTATATTTGTGTGTAAATATCAATCAAAATTAGATGGTTTTACTTAAATACATACTGTACTGCAGATGATACAAAGTAAATACACTCATAAATATGTTAGCTGCTTGTATGTGCTATGAAGATAAACAGAGTGGGAAGACAGAGCTTGATGGGGCAATTATCAAAAGGCCAGATATTCTAGGAAGAATGGATGGAACTGATGGCTACTTATATGTGCTATTCAAGTAAAATGACAATAGCAGAACAAATCAGCTATCAAACCACACAGATACCCTCATTGCTTAATGTTTTGACTAAGACCTGATAATCTCCCTACAGATTTCAAATGTATTATCTAATAGTTCATTAGTATGCCACTTTTCTTTCTTGGGTCCTCTTGAACACCTTTATTTCAGCTTTGATAATTACAACAAGAGAGGGAGGTATGAATTTCTTTTGTGGACACTAATCTCCATTTCTATTTACATACTTAGGTTGTATGCATGTATGTTGCATACACGTGAGCATGCCACACACATGGATGCAGGACCTTCGGAGGAGGATGTCATGTGTTCTTTATTATATGCCAGCTCCCTGCTACCCGGAGACTAGTCACGGATGTACATGGTAGTGTTTTCAGCTACTCTGGTAGACCATCATGCTCTTACTGCCTGCCTGTCTCTGACCTTCACTTCAGGAGTTACGGGAATGTGCAGCCATGTGTAAATTTTTTTTTTTCACGAGGGCTGAAGATGTCAATTCAAAACCTCGTGCTCGCACAGAAAATGATCTGACTCGCTGAGTTGTATCCCAAGACACCTGACCCACAATATTATATGTTTTCATGTTTTAGCTCTCCAATATTTCCAAAATAACGGAGACAACTCATATATCCTTTACAAGTTGAAATGGAATATATTCAACAACCTTATATTCTTTTACTAAGTCAGTCACTTGTTTTTAATTATATAGTCTTATTGCCATTTATTACAAAGTCTTTTTTTCACTTTTGACACAGTCATTTATATATTTTAGTGACCAACTATTTCTTAAATAAAAGAGAAGGATCCACATTCCTTTTTTTAATGCTATAAGCCTTTACTGTCTCTTATTTTCATTTTTATACTATCTTGTCTACTTAGGTTTTAATCAAGTCTTCATCTGTCTATATACTATCTTCACTGAGATAATTGCCAATATGACTTTGTCAGGCTCTTTCTTAAAACTGCTTATTTATTTCCTACTGCATAAAGGATAATGTTCATGCTCTTATAAAACATCATTTGTCATATAACCAGTCCTGTCTTTAATTGTTTATTTATTCTAATATATCACTGTCGGTCATTAACTTTCCTTAAACTCTTAAGAATACTTCCTGAAACTGAGCATACTAAAAAACTCTCTTTGAATTCTGTTATGTCACCCTTAGCGGGTAATTTTAATTCTTTGGCCAGATACCCTCCATACACAGTAAATAATAAAAAAAATAAATAAAATTGTAATACCCAATTATTTCCAATGATTCTGGATTTTGACTCCTGTGATGGAATTTTCATGTCCATCTGCCAATAACAACCACCCTTTTTCAGAGAAAAGAAAAAAAGTCAACTTCAATAAATAATAAGAGTTGACTTTGTCATGCAAGAAGGGCCATGAAAGTCCATCCCACCTAATTTATCAGAGACAATCTTCAGGATCAATGTCAACTTTAGTGTGTACACAAGAAATCAAGAGTGTGACTGGGTATTTGCCTAAAATCACAGTTTTGTTTTATCTCTCCCTCTTCCCTGCTTCTTCAACCATTTCTTATTAACATGTTTCTAATAAATAGAATATTAATTCTCATGAAATCTTCTGCTTCTGAAGGTATAACCTAAGACACTACATTCTCTCATCTCCTTCATAATTCCTAGCCTCTCTTCATTACTACTGCCAACTTTTATTTTTCTACACAACATATAAATGTTTGATTTCTTATGGATTCAGTCTCAAATCATTTTCTCATTCACTCTGTATATCATACAGAGAGGTTTTTCATCTATCTCTTCTATCTCTAATGTTTCAAGCTTTTCACTAGCCTAGAATTCACTTTGAGACTTAAAAATCTACCTACCCACAATTACTATTTGGATGTCTGGAGAGCCATCTTCAACACATCTCTGAATGAACTAAAGATCACATTCAATTCTAGTTCTGCATATTATGAATCACTTAAGGAATATCTGTTAACAAGTCTTTTGCTATAGTAGAATATCTGAGTCTGTGCTATTAAAAACAGATATTTATGTCTTACGGTTCTGGTGGATAAAAATTACAATACCGAGGAGGCTACATGTGGTGTGTTCCCCCCCATGGGATGACATGCGGCAATATGAGTCAAGAGAACAACCAGTGAGGTGTGAGTATTTTTTGTTTTCTCATAATAGGTTTTCTATCATTTGTGCCCCAGTTAAATGACTAATACAAACAACCCTAATTACACACAAAATGCCCAAGCTTCAAAAACCAACACATAAATATCAGAACTACATTCCCAACCCACAATCTTTTGTGGAATATATTTATACCCCTGCAATGCTCACTTTGGAGTAAAAACAACAGTGCTATTAGTAGACCTATTTTTATTAAAACCATTATATGAATAATGATACCAAATAAATATTTAAATCTTAGCAAAGGATTGTAAGAATTTTTATTTGACTGGTTTCAGACCTTTGCACTTTAAAATTTCTGATTAACCTTCATAAAACTCATAGCCAAACTTTGGGCAGAGTGCAGGGAATCTTATGAAAGAAGGAGGAGATAGAAAGACATGGAGGATACAGAAGCTCCACAAGGAGAACAACAGAACCAAAAAATTTGGGCCTAGAAGTTTTTTCTGAGACTGATACTCCAACCAAAGACCATGCATGGAGATAACCTAGAACCCCTGCACACAGATGTAGCCCATGGCAGCTCAGTCTCCAAGTGGGTGCCCTAGTAACCAGAACAGGGACTGTCTGTGACATGAACTCAGTGGCGGCTCTTTGACCACCTCCCCTGCAGCCTTACCAAGCCACAGAGGAAGACCATGAAAGACAGTTCTGATGAGACATGATAGGTTTGGGTCAGATGGAAGAGGATGAGGTCCTGTCTTATCAGTGGACTGGGGAAGAGGCATGGGAGGAGATGAGGAAGGGAGAGAGGGCAGGACTGGGAGTGGATGAGGGAGGGGCTACAGCTGGGATACAAACTGAATAAATTGTAATAAATAAAAAAATACCACGGAAGGACTCTAAAAGACTCTAACCAGCATTGTATAAAAGCAGATAATGAGACTCATATAAAAATTTTGGGCAGATTGCAAGAAATCTTACGAAAGATGGGGGAGAGATCAAGACCTGGAGAGGACAGGAGCTCCACAAGGAGAGCAGCAGAACCAAAATATCTGGGCACAGGGGTCTTTTCTGAGACCGATACTCTAACCAAGGACCATTCATGGATATAGTCTAGAACCCCTGCTCAGATGTAGCCCATGGCAGCTCAGTCTCCTAGAAGGTACCCTAGTAAGGGGAACAGGGACTGTCTCTGACATGAACTCAGTGGCTAGCTCTTTGACCGCCTCCTCTGGAGACGGGAGCAGCCTTGCTAGGCCACAGAGGAGGACAATGCAGCCGTTTCTTATGAGATTGGATAAGCTAGGGTCAGATGAAAGGGGAGGAGGACCTCCCTTATCCGTGTACTTGGAGAGGTGGCATGGGAGGAGAAGAGGGAGGGAGGGTAGGATTGGGAGGGGAGAAGGGAGTGGGCTACAGCTAGGATAAAATGTGAATAAACTGTAATTAATTTATAAAATAAAAATAAAAATTTAAAAATATATATTATTAAAAAAGTAACCTAAAATAAAGCAAAAAACAAAATTACAAAAACACAGAATGAAAGAAAAGGTGTAAAATCATTCAACCAAGAATTTAGGGAGAAAAATGGAAGATGATTTTCTCAAGGTTAAAGCAAAAATTCTGCAATCCTTTAGAAACTCTTTCAATTTTATCTTCATTTGTTTTCATACCTTACTTTTATTTTACATATGTCATCGTTAGGTAACTGATTACATTTATGAGATGTCTGGGATAACATTTAAAGCACAATTCTTGAAACTAGTAATCATTTATGTTCTAAGCAAGTTTTTAGTTAAATATACAGTAACCATGAATGTTAAACAATACCTACCCAGAAATGTTACAAAATGCTATACAATAGGAACTGTAAATACTAAATACTTATTCATATACATCTAATATAGAAATAACCTATGCTTTTCACCTTTACCCTGTTCTGTTCTGTCTTGAGTCATATGATGGATTTTTTTTAATTTACATGTTATCATTTATTTCCTAGATCTATTTAACAAGTCATAATTTTCTGTATTTCTAAATTGCCTTATTTACTTGTCTTGTACTTAAAATATATAAGTAAAAGAAAATAGTATATATATTCTTCTATGATTTCCTTTTGCTAACTCAACAATTGTGTCCAAGGTTTTTATTCATGTCAAATAAAGTCATTATATTTATATTTTTAGAGCTATTAAATATTCCATAATGTAAAAATAATGAATCTTATTTATATAGTCTAATTATGACAAATATTGTAACTTATATGTATTCTGATTGATGAAAAACATTTGGGAGTTTGTTACTCTTTTAAAAATAAATTTAAATTAAATTAATAATTTATATATCAATACTTATTTTGATGTGTGTTCAAAATTCATTAATTAAAAGTAGAAATAATAACTTAAAATATGAAACTTTGATTTAGCAAAGATATATAAATATTTTTTTAAACATTAGTACTAGTTGTACATTCATGACCTGTCTACAGGCTATCAGAATTACTAAGGCTCTACTTTTTCATCAAGGCCTTTTAATTTGGTCCTCTCCACTCCTTATCTGGCTTTTGCTGTAAACTTTTCCAAACACAAACCCAATTAAGTAATTTAACCTTGTTTCCAATCATGTAATAGTGTCTCAATGATGATTCTCATATGAATTCTAGAAGTTTAACATTTCCAGAGGATTTATTTTTATGATCTTATGTCTCCATCCCTTATTTTATACCACTCTCCAAAGCTTCAATGCAGTGTAAAGACACAGAGCTCAAGTTCTTTAACACTGTCCCTGGATTTTCAGTCATGAGTTCTCCATTGTCTCATGTTATATGTACCACAAGGACATTTCTGTTTTGTTTTTATGTTTTTTTCTTTATATATCAATGAGGATTCTTATTCACTTCCCAAATTGTATAAAGTATTTTTTTCAATTTTCACAAATTCTATATTTACCTAAAAAAAGTGTGTATTTCTGGAAAGTATCTCCTAATCACCTGTGTTATTAATTGAAGTCAGTTGCAAATGTGTTGTTTGCTAACTCACTAGTAGAGTATAGGAAGTACGTGACAGAGTGAATGCACTCTACGTACACTGAGTTTAAAAGACATCAATATCTGTATTTAATTTAATTTAATAACAGCAATTAATTTCATTAATAGCATTCTTCTGATTAAAATTATGCTACAATGATTATCTTATTTCAACAGAGACCTAGAATATAAAATCAGCTATCAACATTTACATTTTATGTCTAGAATTCAGGTGATAATGTAACCATGAAACCTTGAAAACAATGGCATAAGTGATAACAAAAGTGAAGCTGAATCTACTAAGTGAGGACAATGAAGCCAGTGTAGTCAGGATTCATGTTAGAGATGGAGTCTCCTCTCTGGGTGGCGAAAAGGTGTTCGTTTCTGTTATCCATTCAACAAAACTTGCACCTACATATGCAAGTTCTAACCATAAAATGAAAAGAAAGGTAACAAAATAATTCACTTGGTGAGTGATCCACTTATTTGTCAATATTGCCTTTAACCAAAATATCAGCACTGAACATATGCATTTTCAATAGTAGTTTCCATTAGTGCCTTTGTGTATTCATACTTTCTCTTTTAACTGTAGCCATTTATGCAACAGTCTAATAATTCTCATTTGATGTAGAGTAAAAATCTGTATGTAGATATTGTGATGATTGTGGTAACTCTGCTACTGGGATGGGAAAAAGATTTTAGTGCATGCTTTTTAGACCTATTGGATTTTAGGCTACAGTTATTTTTTATGATAAAAATATAATCTTTTTCATTTGACTGAATTAGGGCATTTCTTTTTTTTAATCTTTTTTTTTTATCAGTTACATTTTATTAACTCTGTATCCCAGCCATGTCCCGATCCCTCATTCCCTCCCAGTCTCTCCCTCCCTCCCTCATCTCCACCGTGCCCCTTTCCAAGTCCACTGATAGGGGGGACCTCCTCCCCGTTCATCTGATCCTGTTTTATCAGGTATCTTCAGGACTGGCTGCAAAGCCCTCCTCTGTGGCCTAACAGGACTGCTCCTCCCTTCGGGGGTGGGGAGACCAAAGAGCCAGTCATTGAGTTCCTGTTAGAAATAGTCCTTGTTCCTCTCACTTTGGGAAACCAATTGGTTACTGAGCTACCACAGGCTACATCTGAGTGGAGGTTCTAGGTTATATCCATACATGGTCCTTGGTTGAATGTCAGTCTCAGAAAAGACCCTGTGCCCAGATATATGTGGTCCTTGTGGAGCTCTTATCCTTTCCCCATCAGACTAACTCCCCTTCCTTCTTATGATTCCCTGTACTCTGCCAAAGGTTTGGTCATGACTCTTTGCTTTGAAAACACTGCTAGTTAGAGTCTTTCAGATGCGCTCAGTAGACTCCTGTCATACGTTCAATGCACATCCATCTGTCTTTCTAAATGAGGATTGATCATCTTACCCCATGTCCGCTCAATTGATTATCTTTTTTAGGTGTATAGATTTCATTATGTTTATCATATCTTATAGGTCTATATAAGTGAGTATATACCATGTTTGTCTTTCTCCTTCTGGGATATTTCACTCAGAATGATCTTTTCTAGGTCCCACCATTTGCCTGCAAATTTCATGATTTCCTCCTTTTTGATTGCTCTTTTCAGTTGACTGAATTAGGGCATTTCTTATATCCATACATTGAGGTACTCACATCTAATATGACTGTATCTGTATATAAAGCTTATGAGGAAGTAAATATGTGAGATCACAAAGATAGATCTCTGTCAGGAGACATCAGTGTTCACTTTCTCTCCATCCACTGAAGCACTGAACAATTTTCTTTGTGAAAATGCAACAAAAATATACTTTCTATAAGCCAGGAAAAAAAAGACCTCTCACAGAAAACCAAGTTTGTGGGCTAATCCATCTGTTCTCCAGAAACATGAAAAATATTTTTTTTATTAAAGTAGCCTGTCAATGATATGACCTTAAACATATTGAACTCATACCGAGAGTTATCACTCCACAACTAAAGGAAGGCACTTTTTACCTGAAAGTATTAGTGTAAGTACTAAGTTTATGCAGAGCAACGTAAGACCATTGTATAAAACCCATAAGTGGTATAGCTTAGTAAATATCATAGCTTAGTAAATATCTCTGCACTATCCATCCTCCAGGAAATGCACCATGCATGAAGGCTGGGATTAAGGATATACTTTTCCTAGGCAAAACTGTTTTATATTAATGTTTCACTACTTGGAATACTATATGTCTGCCTGACCTGGAGGACATGGCTGTATAAAAGGGGGGGGGGGTCACAAGCCACAGTTCATGGACATTCTAATATAGGTATGTGTACCTACGTATCAATTGCTAAAGCAGAAATGAGAATACAGAGTTGGAAATTAAGAAAAAATATATATACTTGGAAGGTTTTTTTTTTGGTGGCAAAGAGAAACTCCTTTCTTATATGAGATATACCATAACTTCTCACAATTAAACATTTTTTTTCTATAATGAAAGGATTTTTTTTTTCTTTGAATCTTAGGACAAGGTAATTTTAAGTTGCTTAACTTAACTTGAATTCAGTTTATAGTCCAGTCCAGCCTTGAATCTGTGATTTCTATGCCTTAGCCTACCAAGTAGCTGAGATTATAGGACTAAATCTTTAGGATCCTCAAAGGTTTTTTGCTATAGTTGATCTTGTCATCATACATTTGCTAAAAGGAATCAAAAAGCAAATCTGGAATGCTTATATTTAAAAACAACATTTTAAATTTATGATAGGAACACATAGAAACAAGGAATAAAGAGCATGAAAATTACTATTTGCAGAATTTTATCCAGTAACCATGCTTTCTTAACAGATTGATGATGTTCTGACCTAGGCCTGGATGGCAATAAGAGCTACCAGCTGGAAGATGGAGCCACAGGATAGTGAGATTGGGTTTTCGTTGTCATCATGCTTTATGTAGTTCATTTCCACTGTGCTGGTTCTAGCATAGGAAGCATGGTGACTTCTCCATTGTGACCTCAGTCTCTACCTCAGTGCTTCCCATGTGATTTATGCCAATAATTCTAGTGATAGAAATGAAGAGCATAATAGAGTTCTACTCTGGGGTTTACAGATCAGGAATTCACTAGGTGACTCTAGGTATCCCAAAGAGACCACTAAGGCAAGAGTAAATGAGTGTGAGTGAAGACTGACATAGCTTGGCCCATAGCATGCCTTACAACCCACATTTTTCTTTTATTCCCCTTTTCTTTTTATTATTATTATTATCATTTATTGTAATTTATTCAATTTGTACCCCTGTTATGGCTTCCTTCCTTGCCTCCTCCCACTCCCACCCTCTCTCCCTCTTCTCCCTCTATGCACATTTTTCTTTTTTGTTTTAACACATAGTCACCGCAGGCTGCATTAATAAATTCTCTTCTGTTTCACCAAGTGAAGCATTTCTTTTACCAGGAAGGCTGTATACTGCAAATGCTGATAGCTTTCCCTAATCAAAACCAGATTGCTGCTTATACCCTCAAGTGTCACTCCTATATCTACTTACTACACAAAGAAGAATAATGGTACTATTATTAAAATAGAGACAAAATGTTCCTTAGGTCAGAAAAATTGGAGTGTATGACCAACGGGATTGTGGATTACATTTCATCACAAAGTTGTCATTCTTGTGATGTACTGTACAGCACTAAAAGCTCTTGTTCCAATGAATTATAACCCCAAATACATTCACTCTGAGGAATCATTTTCTCAGGAGACTCAGCAATATATATATATATATATATATATATATATATATATATATATATATCTCACCACTGTAATGTGTAACATATTTCCCGTGACGTATCTTCATTGTGCGCTATTAGCTAAAGAAGCATAATTAATGCTATAGTGGGGTTTGCTAGAGGTCTCATGTTCTACTTCCTATGTTCAAAGTTATTGAAGTTGCGCTTGAAAGAAGAGCATTAAAAATATTCATGGGTTAAAGTGTAAAACCATTCCTTTAAAATGTTAAATTTATTTCTTCTTTGAGGAGCATTTTATGAGGAAAAAAATATTTAACCAATAAAACCATCAGAACTTTATATGCATGCTTTTCATTTTGTGTTGCTTCAGCTGCTGCAGTGCTGACTGTTTTGCAGGAAAACAAAACAACAGAAGAAAATTAGGAAAGATTCAGTTCAGCTGCACTAATGGAAATGATGAGCAACAGCATACTGAGAGAGGTTTAAATGCCAAATCTTGTTCAATTTTCTCTCAGGCCATACGCATTTTAAATTGTCTTTAAATATTTTAAACAGGGTAAGAAATAGATCTGCAGTGCTCGTATGGCTATTCATCTGCAGCCTGTGCATTAAGTTCCGGCCAGACTAGCTATTAGGGGGTAATTAGAAGTGACAAGGGAGATACAGACTTGCTTTTTCTCTGGCTTAAGAGCCTGCTTACTTTATGCAAATTGTTCAGAGGCTATTATCATGCAGCCCTAGCAATCAGTATTTAATTTGTTGATAGCCTTGACAGTTGTGGCCAGAGTATAATTGGCATGGACTCTCCTGCAAAAATAAAATAAATTGGGTTGTGCATGAAGCTAAACAACATAATTACCAACAATTAGACATTAATTATGTGGTAGCAAATCCTCAAATCCATCCTCTGAATTTGGTCAAACCTAGACATAATTGCATTTTAATTTTGTGAAAACATCCATGTTCCTGAGATAATCAGGTGTTCCGAAGGTGTTTCCTCTAGAAATTGGGTCCCATTATGGATTACTATGTCAGGAAAGTAATTGCATTCAAACTTGGAGATGGTTGAAAACAGAAAAGAGATGTGACTCATAGTAATTTGCTGGTCATTAATTTATTTGTCTCTTTGAATCTCCTCTCTCTCACTTTCCCTCTGTCTGTCTGTGTGTCTCTCTCTTTTTCTCTCTCTTCTCTCCTAATGTAAAAGAAATCCAAAATCAAAATTACTTTAGGAGCATAGGAAACAAAGTTTATTAGGGAAGGGCCTCGATGGAAGTGGCTGATGTCCGCCCCGGGCAGGTGGTCCCATTTGATATAAAATAGCTGAACGAGACATGGAGTACAAGCTAATATGAAGTGTTTTTCTATGGTCTTTGCTTCTGCTCCTATACTGAGGATCCTCCTTGAGATCTTCTACTGATTTCCTTCATGGTGGACTCTACACCTTTCCCTTCCTCTCTGAGACACACACACATACACGAGATTATGTATTTAAAAGAGAAAAACAATAATATCCATGCCAAAAATAGAGCTTCCAAAACATAACAACAACAACAAAAACAAAGTGTCAGAAGAAGGAACTCAGGAAGACCAGGGACACTTTAGCTCCTAGAGTCCTGGAATTAGGTTATTATCAGCAGGAGAGACACGAGAATGTGTTCAGACAAAAATGGTAGAGCATGAACAGGAGAGATGGCTCAGGAGTTAAGAGCACTTGCTAGTCTTGCTGAGGACCTAGGTTCAGTTTCCAGCACAAACATGGCAGCTCACAATTATACAGAACTCCATTTCTGACCTGCATGCGAAACAGGCATATACATGGTCCACATACATACACACAGGCAAAATGCTTACACATATAAAATAAATACATGTTTGAGGAATATAGCAGACTAAAATAATCAACAAAGATGCTTTATGGTATACTCCATAGTAAGAACAGTGTGAAAGAGATATATTTTTTTCTCATGAAAAGCACAAGAGATCTTATGAAATTGCAGTACCAGATCAATGAAGCAGTACCAGAATAAATGTTTCAGTCTTCATTTGCTTTATCAAGGATCTGAGAATACCTAGAAGAGTATCTACCAATGGCACAATCTACTTATTCTGTTAGATTTATACTTTAGCTGTGCTCAGCAGAATTTTCTTTCTTGAAAAGCACTGGTAAACTCTATCCATGTTTGCTTGGAATAACCCAATTGACTATCATATGTCATTTTGTTTTTACTTCAACACGTAATAATTTACTTAATTATCTAGGCGGTGTATATTTTATCCTTGATGAAAATGGATGTCAAAGTCAACCTCCCTCCTTCTTTCTTTCTATCTTTCTGAGCCTCTCCGTTCTTATCCTTTGTGGGTAGGCAAATGGGTAGGATCTAAGAGAAATTGGGAGAGAGAAAAACAATGTATTGTATCATTTCTGTAAAGAAAATATTTGTTAAAAACAGAGTTTGAAATTTATAACAATCTACCTTACATGATTTTTTTGTTATATACCCTAGATTTTTTGCAAAATAATATGTACTTTCATATCTTTCCTCAACATTTTACTGATTTTATACATGGTAATAACTTAAATTGAAATTAACCAAACTTTGGGCAGAATGCAAGGAATCTTATGAAAGGAAGGGGAGATGAAGACGTGGAGGAGACAGGAGCTCCACAAGGAGAACAACAGAAACAAACAAACAAACAAAAAAATCCAAGCCCAGGAATCTTTTCTGAGTCTGATACTCCAACTGAAAACCATGTATGGAGATAACTTAGAACCCCTGCACAGATGTAGCCCATGGCAGCTCAGTGTTCAAGTAAGGCGAACAGGGACTGTCTCTGACATGAACTCAGTGGCTGGCTTTTTGATAAGCTCCCCTTGAGGGGTGAGCAGCCTTATCAGGCCACAGAGGAGGACAATGCAACCAGTCCTAATGAGACTTAATAGACTAGGGTCAGAGGGAAAGGGAGGAGGACATCCCTATAAGTAGACTGAGGGAAGGGTATGGGAAGAGAGGAGAGAGGGTAGGATTGAAATGGGATGAGGTAGGGGGCAACAGTTGGAAAGTTAGTAATTGCAATTATTAAAAAAATAAGCACATAACATAATTTATAGGCATTTTCCAGGAATACCAGCTATCAGCCTGTCCAGTACATCATTCTGGTTAGTATTGGTGGAACACATTCAGAGGGAAGGCAGCATAAAGTTGAAATCACTAAGTACTGACAGTACCAAAAAATAAATAAAAATGAAGAAAATCCAAAGCATAGAGTATGGTCACATAGAGCATGCAAATGATGTATATGTATATGATGTATGTGACATGTGTATGTATGTTATGTGTATGTACACACATACATATGGGAAGAGGGCAGGGAGAGAGATTAAACAAAGCTTGTTTTTTTTTTTAAGTAGTAGCTCAGAAATAACATTAAAAAGAAATTAAACTACCATATACATTCAAAATCTAAAGAAAGTACTTGTGAGACAGACTAAATCATTGGTCTATTGAAAAAAATGGATCTATTTTTCTTGTATTTGTAATGTCTAAATCCATAAGACATTGAAGATTTATAAGATATGTAGATAGATAGATAGATAGATAGATAGATAGACATTTAGAATTAAAACAAAAAACTCACACTCAACCATGACTTGGAAAGAGGGTCCAGATTACAAATGTTGTGAGGTGGATGGGATGAGGAGAAGGTGCACTGTGTGTGTATATAGATATATATAGAGATAATGTAGATATTATATACATATATAATTTTTCATAACTCTAACTGTATTGTAGAGACTTCTCTTCATGTGCTGAGATTGAGATACCAGGAGTATGTATTATTTTTTTTGGAAAAGTAAAAATCTGCATAAGAAAACTTGCATATGGCATATGATTGCATCCTGAATTAAAACAGAGTATGTTTACTTGATCTATTACAGGGTTAATCAGTTCCATGCCCTTCTCTGTGAGAATACAAGTAGCCAGTTCTTCAGATTTTAAACAGTTAAACATGACATAAATGAATAAATCTCATATATATGCATATATACTATTACTATGGTTTTCACTCATAAATAGCATATATGAACAAAGATAAAATATTATCCCTATGGAATATAAGATTAGAAAAAAATCAACAAGTTGCTTTTCTTTCTCTGATGGTGAAAACTTTGCGAAAGTAAAAGATTACCAGAGAAAGGGGATAATACATATGTCACACTGATCTAGAAAGTCTGTATATAAGAGCTTAAACATTTGTAAAATTAAGTTGACACTGGTATTGATAGCAATGATTCTGGGGAAGATCCTATATATTTTAATGAATCCCTATCAGATATTATTTTTAAGTGGTGTACAGGAAGACAGGGAAAAGTAAAAAAAATCTAATAATTTTGCAACCTTTTTCTTTTCTTCAGAACTGTATAGAAAAATTGTTTACTGGGATACAGTGAGGTAAACAAATCAATGAAAATAAATTAAAGAATATGAGCACTTAGTATAAATATCTATTTTAAACTATTTTCATATAGATTTATTAACTTGATAAAACTAAAACGTGAAAGACTAATTAATGGTTGTAAAAAATTTTTGCTATCATTGTATTTAATATCATTTGAAATTAGCCTCATAATATTTTTTAAAAAATGAATTACATATGCAAATTATTGTCTCTGTAACGGTTTAAAGTCAGCAGGACTGGCTACTTGTATTCCCACAGAGAAAGGCATGGATCTAATTGACCCTGCAAGAGACCAAGTAAACCCACTGTGTTTTAATTCAGGGTGTAATTATATGCCTGTGCAAGTTTTCACATGCCAATTATTACATTTCAGAAAAATCTACATATTCCTTGTATCTCAGCACATGAAAAGGAAGAAGAGAGAACAGAGCACACACTGAACAGTACAATTAGAGTCACGAAGGCAATTAACAGTGCTATTTAGTACAAAGTTGAGAGCACTAAAGACGAGGTAATAAATATTCACAAACACTTCACCATTATACAAAATAGAGAACTGACACACATTTTTAATACACAATATAGGCAGTCTTATTATTAAGCTTAATGGCATCTGAGAAATGATGAAACACTCGCAGCCGTGAGCTTGTAATGAGATAAGCTTGTCGCTTGATAGCTTGCATACAAATCATCTCATCTGAATAAAATTAATGTTTGGCTTTTATATCTCTCCTCAAGCACTGCTGATCCTTCTATCTCATTTTATGAGCAATTATACAAAAGAAAATAAAAGTTTAGTTCTGATATGAGATATCCATAGGAGGGTATCCTACATTGTATTTTAAAGTCCAATTTAAGATTTCATGTAGGTTAAAAATGAATATCAGTTTATTTATGCTGAACTATATAAAAGTGAAAGCCTTCATTTTATTATAAAATTACTTTCAGCACAGTTTCATATTCTGTAATAGTGACAAGTCAGTATGCAAAGTTAAATACTTAACATTTTTGTATTTAATTTTATCTCCATCAAAACTTGATACGAAGACCCAATTCTTAATTTTTAAATTATAATGCTAAGAAAGATAAACATGACATGCATATTTCCCTTCTATCTTAGCACGAGAAGGACATGAAATATTGTTTCAATTTAATTGAATAAAGTGTTCATTTAATGTTTTAGATTTTGAAATCAGTAATGTCTTTAATTTTTTTGTAAATGTCTATTTTTTATAACTATTGATTGGGCAGAGTGCAGGGAATTTTATGAAAGAAGGGAGAGATAGAAAGACATGGAGGGGACAGGAACTTCACAAGTTGAGCAACAGAACCAAAAAAAATCTGTGCCCATGGGTCTTTTCTGAGACTGATACTCCACCCAAGGACCATGCATGAAGATAACCTAGAACTCCTGCACAGATGTCGCCCATGGCAACTCAGTGTCCAAGTGGGTTCCCTAATAATGGGAACAAAGACTATCTCTGACATGTACTCAGTGGCCTGCTCTTTGATCATCTCCTCCTGAGGGTAGAACAGGCTTACCAGGACCCAGAGGAAGACAATGCAGCCACTCCTGATGAGACCTGATAGACCAGGGTCAGAGGGAAAGGGAAGAGGACCTCCCTTATCAGTGATAGGGGAGTGGCATGGAAGCAGATGAGAGGCAGGATGGAGTTGGGAGGGAATGAGAGAGGGGCCTACAGATGGGACACAAAGTGAATAAACTAATTAATAAAAATAAATAAATACATTTGAATGGGGATCCAAGATGTTCGTGCCAAGAGGGTACCGTGTCTGAGGAGGACAGCAGTGACTACACAGCATCTAACAGACCGAACTCTGGGCCCTAAAACACCAGCAATTGTTTTTCCCAGGTGTGAGAAAATCCCATGTTGTGGGAAGCAATCAGGTCAATTCTCAGGTCACCCAGATAAACCCCGGAAGAGTTCCTGGGTGCAGGCAGGCAAGCCAAAGGCCTGTGTGCTCTGGGAACCATCCAAGACTGTACAATGGGCACCACGATCCCAGTGGGATTTCCAGTCTAGGGAAAACTGAATGGTGAAGTAAGCAATCTGGACTGCCCTCAGGTCACCAAGACAATCCCTGGAAATGTTTCTAGGTTCCTGCAGGCCCCTAGTCACCAGCGCAGAGCCACTCACCTGCGCCTGTTTGATCTACTAACCATCCCAGATGGAACTCTGGACCCCAAAACAAAAGGGTCTCCCTGTCAGGAGGAAACCCCATGGTGGGGGAAACCTAGGCCTGGCCTCAGGACCACCCAGCTCCAGAAAAGTTTCTGGGTTCCCACAGGCTCTAGACTCTGACCTCCTGGTGTACTCATGAATGCTGCGCTCACCTGCCACCGATTACCACTTGGGTACTGGGGCACAGAGCTCTAACCTCAGACCTACAGAAGCCTGGGATTAATAGGATCAGCTTCAAGGTGAAACCAGTTATCCCTAGTTAAACTGACCAAACCAAGAGGCTCCCTGGTTCTTCAAGAGGGCTGTACCCAGCAAACGTGGTGTAAGGGCAGCAGCAGTAGCTCACTAAATTCAGGGCAAGAAACCCAACTGCAGAAAAGCTATCTCCAGGTCTCCTCCTGGTGAGAGGACAATCCAACTGACTACCAACGACCACAGTTACAACGCAGGTACATAAGTCTGAGGTGAGCTGTGGCAAATCCTAAGAAGCACCTTCATTTAGTAGATCTTATGTAGAAAGATGAGGAGGCCTCCTTCAGGAACAACAATCTTCTTGCCAAGGGGATTCTCACCATCCCAGGATTCCAGCAGGCACCAGAAACTAACAGCCAAAACCTGTGACAGCCAGATGGGTAGAGGCAAGCATAAAAACAAAAGCAACAAAAGGCAAGGCAATAGGCATCTCCCTGGAAACCTTAACATAAGTGAAATTCAAGATGACCTTGCATCTATGCTTATGAAGAAGATGCTGGAAGAAACAAATGAAATATGTAAAGACAGAGAAAGATAAAGTCAAACAGTGTGTGACCATCCATTAAGAAATACAGGATGATGCAGCCAAACAGTTTGAGGACTTTAGAGAGAATATGACTAAATCATTGAAATAAATAAAAAGAAAACAAACAAACAAAAAAAAAAAACAAAGGAATGTTCAAACAAACATATAAAGGAATTGAAGGAAAAACAGGAAAAATACAACCCAAGAAAACTGTTTTCAGGAAAATTCAGGAAATAAATAACCTCACTACAGCAAAACTAAAAGTAGCCAAGCACACAAATACACTACTACAACCAACATAAAAATCAAAGGATCTAACAGCCACTGGTCATTAATCTCTCCTCAACATCGATGGATTCAACTTTCCAATAAAAAGAAACAAATTAATACAATGGATATATAAACAAGACCCAACAATCTGTTCATACAAGAAACACATCTACGTCACAAAGATAGTTATTGCTTGAGAGAAAAGGGCTAGAAGACAGTTTTCCAAGCCAATGGACCCAAGAAGCAAGCAGGAGTAGCCATTCTAATATCTAATAAAAGTCTTTTAACCCAAATTGATCAAAAGAGATGGGGAAGATCACTTCATACTCAGCAAAGGAAAATTCCACCAAGAAGACATCACAATTCTGAATACCTATGCCGAAAATACAAGGGCACCCACATTTGTAAAAGATACACTAATAGAACTTAAACCACCCATAGATCCCCACACATTATTAGTGGGAGACTTCAACACACCACTCTCAACAAAGGACAGGTTAACAAACACACCAAACAAGAAACAATGACTCTAACAGAGGTAATGAATCAAATGGATCTAAGTGACATCTACAGAATATTTCACCCAAACACAAAAGAATTTACCATTTTTTTCTGCACCTCATGGATCCATCTACAAAATAGACAATATATTTGGTCACAAAGCAAGCCTCAACAGATACAGATTTAAATAATCCCTTGTATTTTTGTATTCTATCTGACCACCATGGACTAAAGCTGGACCTCAACAACAACAGAAATAGCAAAAAGCCTACACACATATGAAAACTAAACAACTCACTACTCAGTGACAGCTGGGTCAGGAGAGAAATAAAGAAAGAAATAAAAAACTTCCTAGAATTCAATGAAAATGAAGGCACAACATACCCAAACTTATGGGATACAATGAAAGCAGTGCTAAGAGGAAAGTTCAGAGCACCAAATGCCTTTAAGAAGAAATTCAAAACATCTCATTCAACCAACTTAATTGCTCACCTGAAAGCACTAGAAAAAAGAAGCAGACACACCCAAGAGGCATTGACAGCTGGAAATAATCAAACTCAGGGCTGAAATCAATAAATTAGAAACAAATAAAGCAGTTCAAAGAGTCAATGAAAACAAGAGCTGGTTCTTTGAGGAAATCAACAAGATAGACAAACCTGTAGCCAAAATAACTAAAAGGCAGAAAGACTATCTGAAGTAACAAAATCAGAAATGGAAAGGAGGACATAATAGCAGACACCGAGGGAATCCCAGTAATCATTGTCTTACTTCAAAAGCCTACATGCCACAAAATTTGAAAATATAAATGAAATGGACAATTTTCTTGATTGATTCTACTTACCAAAGCTGAATCAAAACTAGGTAAATAAGTTAAATAGTCCTATGTCTCCTAAAGAAATAGAAGGAAACTGAAAAGCTTCTGCAAAGCAAAGGACACTGTCATCAAAACAAAACGACTGCCTACAGATTGGGAAAGAATCTTCACCAACCCTTTCTCTGACAGAGGACTCATATCCAGTATATATAAAGAAAAGACGCTGAAAAGCAGCAAACCAAGTAATCCACTTAAAAAATGGGTAACAGAGCTAAACAGAGAATTCTCTGTAGAGGAATATCGAATGGCAGAGAAGCACTTAAAGAAATGCTCAACCTCATTAGCCATTAGGGAAATGCAAATCAAAACAACCCTGAGATTTCACCTTACACCCATGAGAACGGCCAAGATCAAAAACTCAAGTGACAACACATGCTGGAGAGGTTGTGGAGAAAGAGGAACCCTTCTCCACTGCTGGTGGGAATGTAAACTTGTACAACCACTCTGGAGATCAATCTGGCGCTTTCTCAGACAACTAGAAATAGCGCTTCCCCAAGATCCAGCCATACCACTACTGGGCATATATCCAAAAGAGGCTCAAGTACACAAAAAGGACATTTGCTCAACCATGTTTGTAGCAGCTTTATCTGTAATAGCCAGAAGCTGGAAACAACCCAGATGCCCCTCAGCTGAAGAATGGATGCAGAAATTGTGGTACATCAATACAATGGAATATTACTCAGCAAAGAAAAATAAGGAAATCATGAAATTTGCAGGTAAATGGTGGGACCTGGAAAGGATCATCCTGAGTGAGTTGTCCCAGAAGCAAAAAGACACAAATGGTATATACTCACTCATATAGACATACAACATAGGACAAACCCACTAAAATCTGTGCATCTAAAGTAACTAAGCAAGAGAGAGGACCCTAACTAAACGGTCAATCCCCATCCTGAAAGGCAAAGAGGATGGACATCAGAAGAAGAAGAAGAAAACAGGAAACAACCTAGGAACCTTCTACAGAGGGCTACTGAAAGCCAGAAGAAGAAAACAGGAAACAAACTAGGAACCTACCACAGAGGGCCTCTGAAAGCCTCTGCCCTACAGACTACCAAAGCAGATGCTGAACCTGATGGGCAACTGTTGGGCAGAGTGAATGAAATTTTATGTAAGAAGTGGGAAACAGTAAGAGCTGGAGAGGACAGGGTCTCCACAAAGAGAGCAACAGAACAAGAAAATTTGAATACAGGGAACTTCCCAGAGACTCATACTCCAACCAAGGACTATTCATGGAGATAACCTAGAACCCCTGCACAGATGTAGCCCATGGCAGTCCAGTGTCCAAGTGGGTTACATAGTAATGGGAAGAGGGACTGCCTCTGACATAATCTGACTGGCCTGCTCTTTGATCACCTCCCCCTGGGAGGGAGCAGCCTTACCAGGCCACAGTAGAGGACAATGCATCCACTTTTGATGTGAACTGATAGACTAAGATCAGAAAGGAGAACCTCCTCTATCAGTGGACTTGGGGAGTGGCATGCATGCTGAAAGAGGAGGGAGGGTGGGATCGGGAGGGGAGGAGGGAGGGGCCTATGGGGGGATACACAATGAATAAAGTGTAATTAATAAAAAATTAAAAAAAAAAGAAATAGAAGCTGTCATCAAAATTCTCCCATTCAATAACAGTTCAGGGCAAGATGGTTTCAGCATAAAATTCTACCAGACCTTCAAAGAAGAGCTAACAGCAAAACTCTTCAAACTATTTCACAAAACAGAAAAAAAAGGAAGTCACAGTCACCTTGATACCAAACCTAACAAAGACCCAACAAAGAAAGAGAATTTCAGGCCAATCTCACTTATGAACACTGATGCCAAAATACTCAACAAAATACTTGCAAACCGAATCCAAGAACACATCAAATATATGCTATGGCTGCATTATGCTGTTGTGAGACTCTAATCTTGCATATACACCACAGGCAAACCAAGGAGACCAACACCGGAAGAGAGCTGCGTAATGCTGCGCCTTAAAGATGGAGCTGGTTTCTGCCTTCCACCTTCCCGATGGTGAGTGCTCTCTGTCAGGAACAATTCCACATTTGGCTAAGGCTGAGGATCTGGCTTGCTTCCGTGTATATGGACCTATCTGCATTGCCCACATGGCATGCTGGGGTTGGCTACCCAGAGGCTATTTAAGCTGTGGGCTGGCTTTCCCCAGGGTCAGATGATTGTTCAAGGTTCCTGAATAAACTGCATTGAAAAAAAAAAAATCCTCCAGACCCAGCTATACCACTGCTAGGTATATACCCAAAGTTTGTTCAAGTACACAAAAAGGACACTTGCTCAACCATGTTTATAGCAGCTCTATTTGTAATAGCCAGAACCTGGAAACAACCCAGATGTCCATCAACGGTGGAATGGGTACAGAAATTGTGGTATTTTTATACAATGGAATACTACTCAGCAATCAAAAAGGAGGAAATCATGAAATTTGCAGGCAAATGGTGGGATCTAGAAAAGATCATTCTGAGTGAAATATCCCAAGAGGAGAAAGACAAACATGGGATATACTCACTTATATAGACCTATAAGATATGATAAACATAATGAAATCTATACACCTAAAAAAGATAATCAATTGAGCGGACATGGGGTAAGATGATCAATCCTTATTTAGAAAGACAGATGGGATGTGCATTGAACGTATGACAGAAATCTACTGAGCGCATCTGAAAGACTCTAACTAGCAGTGTTTTCAAAGCAAAGACTCATGACTAAACCTTTGGCAGACTACAGGGAATCATAAGAAAGAAGGGGAGTTAGTCTGATGGGGAAAGGATAGGAGCTCCACAAGGACCAAATATATCTGGGCACAGGGTCTTTTCTGAGACTGACATTCAACCAAGGACCATGTATGGATATAACCTAGAACCTCCACTCAGATGTAGCCTGTGGTAGCTCAGTAACCAATTGGTTTCCCAAAGTGAGGGGAACAGGGACTATTTCTAACAGGAACTCAATGACTGGCTCTTTGGTCTCCCCACCCCCGAAGGGAGGAGCAGTCCTGTTAGGCCACAGAGGAGGGCTTTGCAGCCAGTCCTGAAGATACCTGATAAAACAGGATCAGATGAATGGGGAGGAGGTCCCCCCTATCAGTGGACTTGGAAAGGGGCAAGGTGGAGATGAGGGAGGGAGGGAGGGACTGGGAGGGAATGAGGGATCGGGACACGGCTGGGATACAGAGTTAATAAAATGTAACTGATAAAAATAAAAAAAAATAATAAAAAAAGAAAAAAAATCACACACACAAAAAAAAGATCAGAAAGAAGGAAAGGAGGACCTCCCCTATCAGTGGACTTGGGGAGAGGCATGCATGCAGAAAGGGGAGGGACCGGGAGGGGAGGAGAGAGGGGCTTATGGGGGGATACAAAAGTAATAAAGTGTAATTAATAAAAGTTAAATAAAAAATTAAATATATATATATATATGCTATGACTAAGTAGGCTTCATCCCAGGTATGAAGGGGTGGTTTATTATTTGGATATCCATTAACCTAATCCACCATATAAACAAACTGAAAAGAAAAAAAAAAAAAAAAAAACAAAAAAACAAAAACACATGATAATCTCCTTAGATGCTGAAAAAGCATTTGACAAAATCCAACACCCATTCATGTTTAAAGTCTTAGAGAGAGCAGAGATATAAGGCACTTAACTAAACAAAGTAAAGCAATATACAGTAAGCCTAGAGCCAACATCAAACTAACCAGAGAGAAATTTAAATCAATCCCATTGAAATTAGCAAAGCAAGGCTGCTCACTCTCTCCATATCTCTTCAACATAGTTCTTGAAGTCCTTGCTAGATCAATAAGACAGTTGAAGAAGATTAAGTTGGTACAAATTGGAAAAGAAGAAGTCAAAGTATCACTATTTGCATACACATAGAAATGCATTCCTCTAACTTTTCCCAAGTTCCTTGGAGTCATTTTAGCTTTTTAACATTAAGGCAAACTTTAAAAACTATCAGTATTTCTTTTATGTTTTCATAAAATTATTAAAGATAGCACTATGTAACTTTAATTTTGTCGATGAAAGAACTGAAATGTGATATGTGAAGCACTGACACGAAGCTTGAGTTGATAGTAACATTAGGAGATGAACATGTTCTGCTTTTAGCGAAGAGGGAACATCACCTGGGGTGATTGACACGTTCAATTTTCTGTTGTATAATTATGGATCAGAAGCTTAAAATGTCTCTTACAGAGTCTCAAGACCTAAGATAATGTTATAAACAAACACCTTACTATTCATCTGACTCAAAAATACAAGAGCAAGATAATTCTCAAAAAAAAAAAAAAAAAGAAAGAAAGAAAGAAATCCTCAATTTGTTGTTGAGAAAATGGTTGGGCCAATTTCCTTCCTTTTCTTGCCATCCATGTGCTGGTTCGAGATTGCTGTGAGGTGGACTTGGATGCTGCAGATGCAGCTGAAACTACATTCTATAAAGTTCTCTTTCCAAAACTCATAAACACAGAACAACGGGAAAATACACATGCTGTCATGGCATGGAGGATTTTTATATGCATTTAATGAATGAATAGCATGCATTGCAAATTTCTTAACATTTACATTTGCAGTATTTCTTATCTGAAGAAGCGCTGATGAACTAAGTAAAAGAGTGCATTTTCCCTTTTAAATTACAATATTCTATTCTAAAAGTGCATAATGACCACTGGATAAAATATTGAAAACTATAATCAATTATATCCATATAAAACTCAATATATAATTTAAATTCAACTCACAATGAGAATTAAAGCTATGCAAAAAGAATATGATAATGTAAATTTATAAAATGTTATTATTGCCTTCATGTTCTCCACACTTCAATGTATGCATATTCTTATTATGCAAGTAGATAAAATACTTTTAAGCATCTTAGGAAAATAATGAATCCACTTACATAATTTTGATAATCAGTGATAAAATCATTAAGTGGATGGGAAAGTGTTTTTTTTTTTTTTTGAAAAAGCAGCAATAGGTAAAAATGAATGAAAATAATAATGAGCAAATTATCTTATAGGAGTTTAAAGTGTAATATAAATTTCATTGATGATGATGTATTTTTGGCAGATTTGAAATCAGTGTGCCTCATAGATACCTGTACTTTTTAGCTCAATATGGTGCTGTCCACAGTGGGCAGGTTAAGGAATCAACCTATGAATTTATATAAGTTAGTAAAAAAAATTAATATTAAAGCACACTAGAATGTTATGTAGACCTACAAAAGAAGGAAATCCTATCAAATGAAACAATATGTAAAGAATAGAAGAATATGTACTTTTTAATTCTACGGTACATAGTGTGACTTAAATCTAATTAAAAAATGGTTGCTTATTTCATTAACATTTTAAGGGTTTTTTTCCATTATGATGCAGGAATATTTCAGGCACAGAAGACCAAGTACTGCATGTTGTTATGAATATGTAAAATTTAAAACAATTAACTTCTTGGAGGTAGATAGTAGCATCACTGATATAGAGGCTAAAAGGTAGAAAGAATGGGGCTATCTATGAAGGTCGAACAATGCAACATCTCGGTCACCCAGACAAATGTACTTTGTTTTTGAGATTTATTGCTCAGTCACTAACATTGTGTTGTACATAAGAAAGTGAGACATAATTCAAACGTTCTCTACGTTAAAATGGTACCTGAAGGAGTAGACATATTGATTAGCTGGAGTTAACTTGTCCTCATTGTATCTATGAATTATAACATATGTATCCCATAATACAGAAAATTTTAAAATTGGTAATTATTAAAACACATGAAGAATATAATGAAAAATATTCAAATATCAGTGTCTTAGTTTGGTTTAAAATAAAATAGTGAAAATAGCATAGAATATTAAAGATACAAAGAAAATATTAATACAATGAATTTAATGTGTATCAAATGACATTAAAGATTAAATTTAAAATGCTGTAGTAGTTTCAATCTTAGATGTCTCCACAATCCTACACATTGCAGGCTTATTTTCTTGTTGATGGTGCTTTTGGGGAGATGTAGAAACAAATATTAGATCACATGCAAGGGAAAGAATTGACATTATTGGAGGCTTGTGCTTGTCAGTGGATATTGAGACTCTGGTCTCTTTCTCTCTTGATTCCTGACCACTACGTGGTACACAATCCTCCTCTTCCATCTATTCATTTCAGCTATGTATCATAGTCTCAGTGTGATAAAGCCAAGTGAAGATGTACTAGAGCCTTGAAACCCATGTGGCAAGCTAACCTTCCTCTGTTCAATTTGAATATCTCAAATAGTTTGTCACACTACAGAAAGCTTACCAACATAACAGAATTATAGCCCTTCACAAAATTATGTGTGTGTTTTAAATTTATAATGCGGGTCAATGAATATATGTCAGATACTGTTATCAACTAGAAATGTAATTATTTTCAAAATGGAAAAAAAATAAGTAAATTATCTATGTATGTTCTTTCATATACTGAAAAAGTCCCATATCTCTGATAATTTTTATGATATATGTCTAGATTTCCACAAATACATAAATTGAACTTTGGATCATTACTAAATATTTTGTTCTTAGGACTTACAAAAATCTGTATTTATCTTAAATGACATCAAATTTATCATCTGCTTCTAGAAATTCTGATTTAAAAAGAGTGTTGATCCCTAGTAAGTGTCTTTTAGTAAGGACTCCATATACATTTGATTCCAGTACTGCCAAGAGATGTGAATAATCTCTGTGCATAGTGTCTAAGTTCTGCCAATCAGTTTGCTCTCTTGCATCTCCAACTCATACTCAACATCTTTTTGTGTAAGTCTTGTTCATTGCGATCACCATCAACTCTTACAATAGTTACTACATGCTACATTTTCCCTCTGACAGTCTAGTTGGAAAATTAATACAAATCATCTTCAAGATACAAAGCTCTAGGAGGGCATGGTGGCAAGTACTCAGGAGTCAGAAGCAGGTGAATCTGTGAGTTTGAGGCCAGCCTGATCTACAAAGATCTGCAGAGAGAGTACAGGACAGCCAGGGCTATTACACCCAGAAAACCTGTCTTGAAAAAAACAAACAAACAAAAGAAAACAAAACAAACAAACAAAAGATGAGAATATCTTAGACAATTAATCCCTTTCTCTCACACACACATTTGCTTCATCACCACCTGCATGATTACCTGAAACAGTAGATTTATTTATTAAATTGTTAAATAAATCCATGTTATCCTTGGAAATGAAAGCAACATGGTTTTAATCAGATCACTCTGAACAAGAGAAAGGTTAATGGCTGCCACTGAGAAAAAACAAAACTTCCAGGATCCTAATCTGATACTACAAAGTGTTTTTTAACTAAATAGAATATCACTTCAAACCACTGAATGTCCATTTACTGTGGTTGTATTTCATAATAAATCAATCTCAGTAAATCAGCCAGTTAGCTAATATTGTCAAAGTAAAAATGTAAAGAGGGTTTTACAGACCTGCTGAAGTACAAGAATATGGAGCACTTTTGAGAGAAAGCAAGTCTTTTGAAAAAAATGTGAAACAATTTTAAAGAATCTCTCTTCTCTTTTTAGAGCATAGTTCTGTCTAACCACAAAATCCAGGATTATGTTATAGGCACTATGTTGCCTGGATGACCTTGGTAAATGGTTGGCAGAGTGACAGTGCTTAGCTAATTGTGATCTTTAAATTGAAAATAAAACAACTTATAATGCTAACAGGCATGCTTCTTCCTTTTTAATGATCTATTCAACTCACAAGTGGATATTGAGTATGGATTCTCTGCCAGGCTCTTGGCAAGGAGATACAATATGGCACTGGGAGAGGGACCTTCCATGCGCACAGTTCTATTTATTTATTACTAGAAACTATGAAGATGTCTATGGAAAAATTTATAGTGCTTTGTGAGCCTGTGTTGGGGTTACAGGAATAGTTTTGCTGAGTGAGTGATTGGGAAGTCAGGTTAGTAAATGATTAAGGGACAGAGTATTATAAACAGAGAGAAATTCATGCTCAGACATCCTTGGTATCCCAGAGACAGGATATATTTGGGAATTTGAAAGAGCAGCACTGTAACAGAAAATGATAGTGTGACGAGCTATGTGGCAGAATAGGGAGGAGCTAAACAGCAGTCACATGGGATAGTGTAATGAATCTGATCTTCTACAAAACAATAATGGTGACTCACTAAAGGATTGCATATAGACATTGAATCAAAATGAGCTCATCTAATTTAGCATCTAGGAAGGATGTCATAAATGCTTAAGACATCTGCTGGAATAATGAAGATTCCAGGTTAAAAGAAAGAAATTAAATATTGACTATGATAATTTTGCAATGAAAAAAGCAGATTTAGGATAAAATTTATTAGTAGGGCTGTTACTGAAAGTAGGGGAGAGGGAAAGTCCAGTTATAATAGGTGTGTTTCAGCCTGAGTTAAATCAGAGGATGATAGGCACATTCAACAAAATAGAAATGTACGCAAACTGACATATTTTAAAATAAATATCAATAATACATTCATTGACAGTAAAACAAATATTTATTTTCAAAATAAGTTGTCATGGATATATAAATTATGTTTTCCCCTTTTAATATTTCACGTAACCAAAATAGTTTTGGTTAACTGTTTTTACATGGTTTAAAAGATTATATTATTATTTTAAAAATATGCTATAGTCTACTTTTTCAATTAATTAATTAATCAATTAATTAATTACAATGTATTCACTTTGTATCTTGGCTGTAGCCATCTCCCTTGTCTCCTCCCAATCCCACACACTCTCCCTCTTCTCCCCTTAAGCCCCTTCCCTAGTCCAGTGATAGAGGAGGACATCCTCCACTTCTATGTGAACCTAGCTTTTCAGGTCTTATCAAGGCTGGCTGCATCATTTTCCTCTGTGGCCTGGCAAGGCTGCATTCCCCCCCTCCCCCCTAGGGATAGTGATCAAAGAGCCTGCAACTGAGTTCATGTCAGAGACAGACCCTGCCCCTCTTAGTAGGGAACCCACTTGGAAGCTGAGCTGCCATGGGCTACATCTGTGCAGGGGGTCTAGGTACTCTCCATGCATGGTCCTTGGTTGCAGTATTAGTCTCTGCAGCCCCTCCCAACCCCAGCCCAGGTTTTTTGACTCTGTTGGTCTCCTTGTGGAGTTCCTGTCCCCTGCAGGTCTTCCTATCTCTGTCTTTTAATATGGTTTCCTGCACTATGCCCAAAGTTTAGCTATGTGTCTCACCATCTCCTTAGATACCATAATGGGTATAGTCTTTCAGGGACCCCCTGTGGAAGGCTCCTGTCCTGTTGCTTGTCCTCTCCTACTTCCAAAGTCTATCCTGTTTGTTCTTCTGAGTGAGGTTTCGCCTTCTTCCCTAGTGTCCTCCTTGTTGTTTAACTTCTTTAGTACAACAGATTTTAGTATGTTTATCCTACATTATATGTCTAATACTCACTTATAAGTACTCACATATACAATGTTTGTCTTTCTGCTTCTGGGATACCTCATTCGGGATGATCTTTGCTAGTTCCCATGATTTGCCTGTAAATTTCACAGTTTTCTTGTTTTTAATTGCTGGGCAGTATTCCATTGTGTAAATGTACCACAATTTCTGTATCCACTCTTAAGCTGAGGGACATAGACGTTTTTTCCAGATTCTGGCTGTTATGAATAATGCTGACATTAACACAGTTGAGCAAATGTCCTTTTCATATGGATGAGCATTTTTCAGATATTTGCCCCGGAGTGGTAAAGCTGGATCTTGAGGTAGCATTATTCCTAATTTTTTGAGGAAGTGCCAGATTGAATTCCAAAGTGGTTGTGCAAGGTTACTTCCCATCAGCAATGGAAGAGGATTCCTTTTTCTCCACAACTTCTCCAGCATGCATTATCCCTTGAGTTTTTTATCTTAGCCATTCTGATATATGTGAGGGGAAATCTCAGGGTCATTTTGAATTGCATTTTCCTGATAACTAAGGATGTTGAGCATTTCTTAAAGTGTTTTTCTGCCATTTGAAATTCCTTTGTTGAGAATTCTCTTTTTAGCTCTGTAACCCATTTTGAAAATTTTTTATATTAATCACACTTTATTCACTTTGTATCCTAGCTGTAGCCCCCACCTAATTCCCTCCCAATCCCACCTTCTCTTCCTCATCTTTTCTCATGCTCCTCTCCAAGTCCACTGATAAGGGAAGTCCTCCTCCCCTTTCATCTGACCCTAGCCTATCAGGTCTCAACAAGACTGGCTGCATTGTTTTCCTCTGTGGCCTGACAAAGCTGCTCCTCCCTCAGGGAGAAGCAATCAAAGAGCCAGCCACTGAGTTCATGTCAGAGACAGCCCCTGTTCCCTTACTAGGGTACCCACTTGGAGACTGAGCTGACATGGGCTGCAGGGGTTCTAAGTTATATCAAGGAATAATCCTTAGTTGGAGTATCAGTCTCAGAAAAGACCCTTGGGCCCAGACATTTTGGTCCTGTTGCTTTCCTTGTGGAGCCCTTGTCCCATCCAGGTCTTAATATCTCCCCCTTCTTTCATAGTATTCCCTGCACTCTGCCCAAAACTTGGTAATGAATCTCAGCATCTGCTTTGATGCACTGTTGTATAGAGTCTTTCAGAGGTCCTCTGTGGTAGGCTCCTGTCCTGTTTCCTGTTTTCTCCTTCTTCCGGTGTCCATCCCATTTGACTTTTTGAATGAGTATTGATCATTTTACCCCGGGTCCTCCTTCTTGCTTAGGTTCTTTAGGTGTACAGATTTTAGTTTATTTATCCTATATTATATGTCTAGTATCCACTTATAAGTGAGTATATACTGTGTTTTTCTTTCTTCTTCTGGGATGATCTTTTGTAGATCTTACCATTTGCTTGCAAATTTCATGATTTTCTTGTTTTTAATTGATTTTAATTGTATTCCATTGTGTAAATGTACCACCATTTCTGTATCCATTCCACAGTTGAGGGACATCTGGGTTGTTTCCAGGTTCTAGCTATAACAAATAAAGCTGCTACAAACATGGTTGAGCAATTGTCCTTGTTGTGTCACCTATCAGTAAACTTGGAGAAAGGCATGCATGGGAGGAGGTGAGGGAGGGAGTGTGGGATTGGGAACGAAAGAAGGATGTGGATGTAGCTGGGACACAAAATGAATAAACTGTAATTATATAAAAAATAAAATTTAATTAAGAAAACAAGGAACTTAGTCTCATACTCACTCATTTGCTTCACTAGCTATTTAATGTTTGTATTCCATCTATGGAAAAATTTTCAAAGTAATAGACAAATTTCTGGTATTTGGGGACATTTTAAGGTTTAAGATGCATTGTTCTTAAAAAAAATTACTATATTGCAAGAGTGCTAAGTATAAAATTAAAAGTTAAGATGTTATTGAATCTTCAATAACATTTTTTTGTCCACTGCCCCTTTAATATCTATTTTCATAGTCCATTAAATCATATATCCTTGAGGTTTCTTTAATCTCAGTTATCTGAGATTCAGGCAAATCCCTGACTTCCTACTTTATATTGAGATTCCAGAGAATTTTCTTATAAATTAATCATTTTATTGAACTGTTTTGCTTCAAGTACATACTATGAGGAATAATTTAGAGTAGGTTCAAGATTTTCAGTGTTTGATGACATGGACATATCAAAAGGGGGCTTTCATAGACTGATTCATCAACCAAGGACCATGTATGGAGAGAACTTACACACCCTGCTCAGATATAGCCCAAGAGCATCTCAGTCTCCAAGTGGGTCCCCTGTTAAGGGGAGAAGAGACAGTTTCTGACATGAACTCAGTTGCTTGCTCTTTGGTCACCTCCCTCTGGCAGTGTGACCTTACCAAGCAACAGAGGAAGAGGATCCATGAAGTCCTGATGAGACCTGACAGGCTAGGGTCAGATAGTTGGGGACGAGGACTACCTTTATCACTGGACTAGGTAAGGGGCAGAGGGAGAGAAGATGGAGGGATGGTGGGACTGGTAGGAGATGAGGGAGGGGGCTACAATCTGGATACAGAGTGAATACATTACAAAAAGTAATGGAATAAAATTTAAAAAATCTTCATATAATGCTTGGAGCAAAAATGAAATGAGTATGTTTATTCATTATTTATTTTGTCAATACCTGTGTATATCATGTGTGGTGTGTATTTTGTTGTTTAGGTGCTATACGTGTGCTCACAGGACGTATGTGTGCATATAAATATAGTCAGAAGTTAATGTTAATTGTCTTTCTCTGAAACTGTCACTTTTGTTTTTCTGAGATAATTTGTTTTATTCTTTTCTCATACAATACAACCAGAGTTTTCCCCTTCTCCCCTTCTCTCGGTGACACTCTAATTTTTCCCCAGATCCACTGCAGTTCCTCTCAGAAAAGTGCAGGCCAGGATATCAACTTAACGTGGCGTAACAAGCTGCAGTAAGACTAGGCACAACCCCTCATAGCAAGTCTGGATGAGGCAAACAAGTAGGAGGAAAGGGGTCCCGAATGTCAGCAAGAGAGTCAGAGACACCAGCACTAGAAATTTCAAGAAAATGTCAAGCTGACAAGCATAGTATATACACAGAGAACTTAGTACAGACCTATGCAGGCTTAGTGATGCTACTTCATTCTCTGAGACCTTATGATATTTGGTTAGATGATTCTGGGATCCATGTTCTCCTGCTGTCCTTGACTCCTCCGGCTCCTACAATTCCCCCACCCTGGCCTTTACTGTGAGACTTCTGGGTTTGAGGAGAGGGACCCAGTTTGGTCTCTTTCTCGGCCTAATGTTTGGCTGTGGGTCTTTGTATCTGCTTCCATCACTTTCACGAGAAAACCCTGAGATACATTTTAATTTCTTAATTTGACTACATTGACAGTCAGTAAGCTTCAAGGATCAACCTGGCATGACCCCACCCCCACCCCAGTGCTGGGCATGTTGTGTGTCTAACCTTTTATGTACATTCTGGGATCTGAACTCAGAAGTCTGTGTTTGTGTGGCTGGCATTTGATGACTGAAGCCTCACTCTAGTTTTGAATCTGGATATAAGAATTTGAACTACTGCCTTTTTTCTTTCAAGTTCAATAATTATTTGGGGGTATAACAGCAAGTTGAGAACATTATTTCATAAATAACAGTGGGTATTTTGAAAAGGTGTAAGGCATAGTGGCTAAAAGAAAAGATCCCTCAGAGCACACATCTTCATGGATTCAGTCCTTTACACCTCTACTAATACAGCTGTGTTATTATTACTTTCTGCTTTCATTTATGTTCTTTATTTTTCTGTTATTTCAGGGTGGCTACACATGAAATGAGTTGAAATAACTACAAGGCTAATAACAGCATCTGACAGTTCCTAAGCATTATGCCTCAAAGCTATTATTATCACTTGTACATTAGCAATAATATTTTACTTAGAAACTTTAAAACCGTATTCTCACCAACATGCTTGGTCTTAAGAATACGTCTTTGTTAATTTGAATATTTTTATATATAAATTATTAATATTTTCAAATTAACATTATTGAAAAATACTTTCTCTTTATTTAACCCAATATAATTCCCAATGTATTTTCAATTTTAATTTTACTTAATGATTATTAACTAGCTGCATTACATAAAGCTCTTTGCTAGTTAATTGAGTATGAAAAAGTTTTCTGAAATATTAAGTTGTCAATTTCTTTTATTTTTAAGGTATGAAGCAGTCATAATAATCTATTTTACAATAATTGTGTATGTTAAATCTATATTCAGTCACAACACTCATATCTTTTGTATGCCACCCAGGACTTATGCCTCATTTACTTTGATTTATGTTGTTTATCCAGTTCCTATAAATCTCAAATGTGTGTTAAGTTATGTTTTAGGTTTTCAATTGTTCCTGTATATCACAAAGATAATATTGTTCTTCAATTATAGACTAGGACATAATTTCTTTCTTTGTTACTGATGACTAAACACAGGAAAATTGAATCACTTTTAAACATGCTAAACATTCCAAACCACAGTAATTTGACTTAGTCTAGTCTACAACTATTTTTAATATTTAATATTAATGATTAAATACATTAATATTCTTAAGGTCATTGATGACTTTTAGGCATAAAATTACAACATCATTATGTTTTAAAATATAATCATAAAATTATATGTATAGAAGGCCGTGCTTATACATTTGTGAATATGAAACTGTCACAGTGAACAAAATGTTAGCTATCAAAAACTGCATTAATGGAAGCAGTAATGTTCTGCTGTAGACTTTCAGTTCAGGCTGGAATAAATTGTGATCAGGATCCTAAATTGCTTCCTTATGTAAAGAAGTGAATGGACTAATCAGCAATTCATACGTTGCTTACAAGAGCTTGTACTTACCCTTCACTTAATCGTGATTTTTATTACTATGAACATTTAGTTTAATCTGTATCAGCAAATTCCTTGCTAGGTAACAAAATTTTTTATATGTGAACATTTACATACATTCTGATAATCACTAGAACAATGTGAGTCTCCCATTAGTTTCCTAGAATGATGTATTTTTATAAATTCTGTTTTGAGTTTTGTAATTATCAGACTGGAAGCAATGATGCTACTTGTAAAACAATTGGTCAAAGATTCTGCAGTTATTTAGCTTTATTCAGAAAGCCATTGTTTCTTTACAACAAATGAGTGGAAATTTTACCAATGAGCTGTTCCCAGTAAGAGGGAAAAAGTGGGAATAGAAATAATATTTTAGTGTTTCTTATCTGCATTTATTAATTCTCTACATTTGTAAACTAGCACCCTTATGTTTTGCTCTATAACAGAAGTCTTTCCCTTCCTGTTTGTGTATGTGTTTGTGTTAATAATTTTTCTTTAGTAACTAATATTGTCATTGTGTGTCCCTCTAGAGGATTTTTTCACATTTATACACTGAAATAGAAGGAGTATGATATTTAGTAGGTGTCTTATATGCTGAGACAGGAGGCATAGTATAAATTCTAGGGTACCCTGGACTACATAGTGAATACCAAACCAACCAGGACTTGGTAAAAAGACTGAAAAAGAAAATTAAAAAAAGATCCAAGCAGTACTAACATTCATGTATGTATTATTTAAGCTGATTCAAGGATTTGGTTAATAACACAGAAGTATATGATATAGTATTCTCTCTTTTACAATAATATTTATTCTACTGAGCTTAGTAGTGACATGAACCTTAATGTGTCCAACTCTCTTAATAGAATCCAAGAAAAGAGAATTTGCATGGACTGATCTCTCAAGTAATAAGATCAGATGGACTGAAAGCAGTCAACCTGTGATTCACCAGACAAGTCTTCATGACAAAAACAAAAAGATAAATGAATAAATTTATTCAAGATTATATATACACTGCTCATTCATCTACAATTTAAAAAATGCATTTTCTTCTGTTTGCCAATATCTCAAATATAAAGTAGTACATGTGAAAAACATGCCTTCGAAAACAAAGCATTATTTGTAAAACAGTAAGCTGCAAAAAAATTTGTGAAAGCTATCGATTATTTGTCCTTCTTACAAGTAGTGCAGGGGAAAAGATGGAGCAGAGATTAAGGGAATTGCAAACCAATGACTAGCACAACTTGAGATCTAACACATGGGAGAGAAAATTAAAGACATGCTATGTTTAAAGACAAGAGTCTAGAATAACTGCCGTTTGAGAGACTTCATCCAACAGCTGATGGAAACAGATTCTGAGAACCACATCCAAACAATAGTCAAAGTTCAGGGAGTCATGTGGAAGAGTACAGGAAGGATTGAGGAAGTCTGTGGGATCAAGGCCACGACTAGATCTTCAGAGTAAATCAGCCTAAGCCATGGGGACTCACAGAGACTGAATATCCAACCAAAGAACATGCTTGGGCTGGGCCTAAGCCCGCTACACATATGTAGCTGATATAGAGCATGTTCTTCATGTAGGTGCCGTATAATTAGAGTGGGGGCTGTCTCTGACTCTGCCTGCCTTTATACCCTTTCACATAGCTAGGCTGCCTTGTCTGGCCTCAGTGGGAGAGTATGTGCTTAGTTCCTATTGTGATTCAATATAAAAGAGTGGGTCGGCACCCATAGGGTCCTCCACTAATCTGAAGAGCAGGGGTTGGAGGAAGAGGACAGGGATGTGAGGGTGGGACTTGGAGGAGATGAGGGAGGGTTGTATGTGTGTGATCGAGCTGTAAATTGAATTCAGAAAAAAAAAAGAACCCTTACATACCTCACCCCTGAAACAATGAAATGAGCTGCCTCTCAAAATATAATACTAAAACTAATTATTTAAAGATAAGAATATTTCTTTTTATATGATTTTTTTATTACTCTTTTTGGTTGGTTTCTTTAATTTTTTATTTTATTTATATATTTATTTATTACAACCAACTCACTTTGTATTCTGGCTGCAGCCTCCTCCCTTGTGTTCTCCCAATCCCATCCTCCCTCCCTCTTCTCTCCGTATAGCCCTCCCTTTGTATAATGATAGGGGAAGATCTCTTTCCCTTCTATCTGAACCTAGCCTATCAGGTCTCATCAAGACTGGCTGCATTGTTCTCCTCTGTGGCCTGGCAAGGCTGCTCCTCCCAGGGGAAGGTGATCAGAGAGCCAGCCACTGAGTTCATGCCGGAGACAGTTCCTGCTCCCCTTATGGGAACCCACTTGGACTGATTCTATAGGCTATATCTGAGCGGAGGATTTAGGTCCTTTCCTTGGTTGTGGTTTTAGTCTCTGCAGGGCCCTCAGGCACAAGGTTTTTTGTTTGTTTTTTTGTTTGTTTGTTTGTTTTTTTAATTTTTATTTTTGGTTCTGCGGTCTCCTTTTGGAGCTCCTGTTCACACATGGTCTTTCTATCTCCCCGTTCACTTATGAAATTCCTTACATTCTGTCCAAAGTTGGCTACGAGTCTCAGCCTCCGCTTCAATACCTCGATCAGTAGAGTCTTTCAGAGGCCTTCTATAGTAGGCTCCTGTCCAGTTCTCTGTCTTCTCCTGCTTCCAATGTCTATTGCATTCATCCTTCTGAATGAGGATTGAGCACCTTTCCTTGGATCTTCCTTGTTGTTTACCATCTTAAGAGTACAGATTTTAGTATTTTTACTCTATATTATTTGTGTAATAAACACTTATGAGTGAGTATATTCCATGTGTGTCTTTCTGAGTTACCTCACTCAAGATGATCTTTTCCAGTTCCCACCATTTGCCTGCAAATTTCATGATTTCCTTGTTTTTAATAGCTGAGTACTACTATCCAGAATATATAAAGAACTTAAGAAGTTAAACACCAACAAACTAAGTAATCCAATGAAAAAAATGGGGTACAGAGCTAAACAGAGAATTCTCAGTAGAGGACTTTCGAATGGCGGAGAATGGTTAAAGAAACGTTCAATGTCCTTAGTCTTTAGCATGATGCAAATCAAAAAAACCATGAGAGTTCATCTGACACCCATCAGAATGTCTAAGATCAAAAACTCAAGTGACAACACATGCTGGAGAGGATGTGGAGAAAGGGGAACCCTCCTCCATTGCTGGTGGGAATGTAACCTTGTGCAACCACTTTGAAATCTGGCACTTTCTTAGAAAATTAGGAATTGTTTTACTCAAGATCCAGCTATACAAATCCTAGGCATATATATGAAATATGCTCAACTATACAACAAGGACATTTGCTCAAAACAACATTTTGAGCCAGGAATATAGTGTAACACTTGTAAGTCCATCACTTTGGAGGCTGAGCCAGAAGGATAATCACCAGTCCAGGGACAGTTAGTTGAACTACACAGTGATACCCTACTTCAAAACACAAAAAGTAAATAAATAGAATGACTGAAGAACAGCTCAAGGGAGCCACCATCTGATACACAAGATTATCACCATCAATATTCTCAAAATTAGTGTTTTTAATATCCAAAATGATATCTCTATCACCCATTATAATCTTCTTTCTTCCTCAGCCCTAAATACAGTCTTTGGTTACTACTGGTCGAATAAACATTTTTTAAGACATTTTTCTTCACTAATATGTAATATTATTAATACTTCTTTTTAGTAAGAACTGCTTCATTTTTGCTTACAGGGAGCCTGAAGTAGGAGAACAATATTGGACTTGCAAGGAGACAGACAGAGTTGTATTATTTCACCCAACATCAAATGTGTCTCCATCTTTCTGCAGCAAAGCAACTGATTTTCTCCTACTCAGACGTAATCCAGAAAATATTAAAAGATGACTATTTATTCAATGTGCACTGCGTTGAATAGATTTCACAAAACTTGAGAATGAATGATCTTGATAAAGCCAATGGTGTGATCTTGAACTAGGGAGAGAATATCCCTGAAAAATCATTAGTTTTCTTTGATGTTTCTCAAATCAGGTAACCAAAACATCCACATCCTAGGAACACTGAGATGGAAATGAGCCAGGTGCTGTCCTTATGGAACTGGCAGGATCATTACCTCTCTTAAAGGTTTCTTTGAGCACAGATGAGATTTCTCTTTTCTAGTGCAACTTCTCTGCCCAATTCCTGTTAAGAAGTGTTTATTTTTTCAAAAGGAGTGTGAAACATCTGAACAGAAGGATGATAACTGAATGTGACATCTATTTTTAAGGGAATAGAGTTTATGATATCCACTCAAGTATGTTGATGCTTTTCAAGTGTGAAAATATAACTGGGAACTGCATGTTGCACTTTCATATCATCCAAAAGTAAAACAAATGCATTAAAACAGAAGTGAAAATTCTCCCCAAGATGTAAATACTGTGTTTCTCTTTTTTATGAACAGATACACACAGCCTATAGAACATATACACACGATAAAGGGAAAGTGTCAATCACGAGGGATACACTTCTTCCTTCTTTGTGGTTCTTTTGGATATAGTTCACCTCAAGGAGAGCTGAGGATGTATTTAATAAGCAAAAACATATTTGTTAGGTGAGATTCAAAAAATAGCCTCCAATTGTTCTAAATAAGAAAAATAATTATCTTGAAGGTTTAAATTTTACATTTGGTCAGTCAGAAACAATTGGTTTGCTCTCTGCTTTTTATATTCATGAGACTATTGGGATGCACTTACTAGTATAATTTCTGAAATATTTAATACAGTATAAGAAAAAAGGATGTGTGAGACTTTCATTTTACTTGAGTTTATTCATAGGTCAAAGAACAATCACCCACCTCTGTCTATTCTGTTTCCACTTCCAAGTGGGATTTATGCATCCTCCCTTGGATCTTCCATGTTACTTATCTTTTTTGGGTCTGTGCCTCCTAGTATGCTTTTCCTGCACTACATGGCTAAAATACACATATATGTGAGTACATACCATGTGTGTCTTTCTGGTCTGGGTTACCTTACTCAGGATGTTCTTTTCTAGTTTTATTCATTTTCCTATAATTTTCATGATTTCCTTGTTTTTAATACCCGAGTAGTATTATTCTATTGTGTAAATTTACCCCAGCTTCTTTATCCATTCTTCAGCTAATGGGCATCTAGGTTGTTTCCAGAGTGGCTGAAGGGAGGGATCAAGGTAAAAGAGGGGTCGCAGAGAAATAAGAGGGTGGAAATCAGACCTCAGATGAGCCAGGGTGAGAGGACAGAAGTCCCGTAGAGAAAAGAGAAACTGAGTGTGGGGGTATCTTTGTGAAAAGCTGAAGACCTGAGTAGGTCAGAGTAGGCTTCTGGGAGGGTATGAGTGTGAATCAAACAGAAACTCCTAGTAGCTGAGGCCATAGAGACTGAAGAGGACACCCTCTAAGTAGACTAGTCTCCCAGCAAAGGGACGGGAACACCAAACCACCCACAAAAGTCTTTGACCCAAAATTTACCCTGCCTAAAAGATGTGCTGGGATAAAGACAGAGTAGATAAAGCAGAGATTGAGGGAATATCCAACCAATGCCTAGCCTAACCAAAAACCCTCCCTATCGGAAAGTGTCACCCCTGACACTATCAAGTATACTCTGCTAAGCTTGCAGACAGGAACCTGATGGAATTGTCCTCTGAGATGCTCTACCAAACAGTGCCTCAACACAAATGATGAGACTTGCAGGTAAACACTAAGCAATGCATAGGGAGACCTGTGGGAAAGTGGGAAGAAGATAAAAGTACCTGGAGGTGACAGGCACTCCATAAGAAGACCATCAGACTGATACTCCAACCAAAGTAAGTTCATGGATAACATAACCTAGAACCCCTGCTTAGATGTAGCCCATAGCGGCTCAGTATCCAAGTGGGTTCCCTAGTGAGGGAAAGATGGACTGTCTCTGACATGAACTCAGTGGCTGGCTCTTTGACCTCCTCCCATGAGGGAGGAGCAGCTTTGCCAGGACACAAAGGAGGACATTGCAGCCAGTCCTGATTAGACCTGATAAGCTAAGGTTGGATGGCGGGGGGGGGGGGTAGACCTTCCCTATCTGTGGACTTGGAGAGGGGCATGGGATGAGATGAGGGAGGGAAGGTGGGACTGGGAGGGAATGAGGAAGGGGATACAGCTGGGATGCAATGTAATTAATGTAAAAAATAATAAATAAAAAGAATGATTGAGAGAGAGAGAGAGAGAAAGAGAGAGAGAGAGAGAGAGAGAGAGAGAGAGAGAGAGAGAGAGAGAGAGAGAAGAACATCAGAGCCAACTAAACAGGGCCCACTGCTTAGCTGGGGCTTGCTGAGACCAAACATCAACCAGGATCTCGCAAGAACTGGACCTAGGCCCACTACGAAGAGTAGGCAGATTGGCAGCTTAGGCTTAATGTAGGTCCTCAAAAGGGAAAGGAGGACTGCGTTGGGCAAGAACTCACTTGCCAGCGGGACTGCCTTTCCAGGCCACAGAGGTAGAAGACATGCTCAGTCCTGATGCAAATTAATGAACTGGGGTGGATGGGAAAGGAAGCTCGTCTTTTCTGAGGAAAATGGGAGGGAGGAGGGGGAAGGAAGGGGGAACTGGGGGAAGAGGGGCTACAATGAGGATGTAAAGTAAATGAAAAATAAATAATAATAGTATTAAAATATAATCACCTTAACACATTGAGGGAATATCCAACCAATGCCTAGCCTAACCAAAAACCCTGCCTATCGGAAAGTGTCACCCCTGACAGTGTCAGGGGTGACACTTTCCGATAACAACACATTGAATACATTTTTGAATGAGTGGTGATGTATTTAAAAGTACAGCTAATAAACATTAAATATTATTAATATGAATTTATGCATACTATAGAATAAATTTTCAGTAGTACTATTCAAGACTCTCTTGCAGGAAGCTAAACTCCTGCTTCCTGCAAGAGAGTGATGAAGCAGAAAAGGAGGAGTAGATGAAAACAAATGCCCTATCTTCTAAGCTTCAGTCCAGCAATCACTTTATTTATTTCCCATCATAGTGAATCTGTACAACAAATTCTCTTTCTTGTGGAGTGAAAGTGTTTTTCTATCCTTTTAGTAGAAAAATAATAATGAATTGAGAATACTTGCTTTTCTTTCTCTCACTTATTATTTTACATAGAATTAGTATACCCAAACATTTCACGTTCTTAGAAAACGTTCTTATATTCAATTTTTTTTGCTGCTATTGAAATCTCATGAAAATAGCTGAAAATAGAAAAATTTCATGAAAAACAGAAACCTTAAATTTCCTAGGTTACAATACATTCATGACCAACTGAACACTTTAATCGTATGGAGAGTAGCAACCTGACTTGGAAAAAACAATCAAAACCACAATGAATTACAAAAGGGACAAAATTTTTTAAAAATGGTAGTTATATTAGTAATATTAGCAATATCAGGAAATCAAAGTTTTTGAAATAAATGTTTCATGTTTTTCATATCGTAGTTTTTCTTTCTTTTTTTGGAATACTCCAATTTCTGTTTTCTTTTTATTTTAATTTCAAAAATATTAATGAAACAAAAACAACAAAAAGCAAAAAAAAAGGTTGCAAACACATTTAAATACCTAAATCATATTGATAATAATAAGAAGATGATATATTAAGCAGGTGGTTCAAGATCAAGATTTGCTAAATGTATTTTCAAGTCATGTATTCCTAATGCATTGGGATTAGTGTTAGTAGCACACATTGTTCAGAGTCAATAATTGGTAGCAGTGAAAAACCTTGATGATAATTAGAGACCTTATATTTCTATGCATTTAGAAATATTTCTTTTTCCTTTATTTTCTACATCTTCATAAATATTTAATTTTAGCATACAAATTATAATAGTTTTTCTTAAAATTAAAATCATTCATAAATTAGGTCACAGAGGAAAAGGATCAAGGCAGTCCTGATGAGAATTGATAAGCTACGGGCTGATGGCGGAAGAGGAGACCTCCCTTTTTCAGTGGACTAGAGGATAGGAGGGAGAGGGAGGGAGAGTTAGACAGGGAGGAGTTGAAGGAGGAGGCTTCAGTTGGGATATATAATGAATAAACTGTTTAACATATTTTAAAAATTAAATGAAAAAGTATTGTCTAACAGCTGCCAACAAAATATGTAGAAATATAGAAATTCTTCTATATTTGTTTAAAAACTCATCATTTTTGAAAGCATGTTTATGAAAACACGTATAAACTCCATATTCTGAAGACTAAATCTAGTTATTTCCTTGAAGTCAGCAACTGAGGACATAGGATGAAGAAAAACATTTCCAGTCTGCCTTCTAATTCCTTTGTAATCTTTTCAAAGCTGTGCCTTTCTGTTTGTGCTGAGATCAGTTAATAATCTACCAGTCAAAGTTCATTCTGGTTCAGTGAGGTCACCTTCAAACAGATCTCAGCATTCTTTTGTTCTTGCTTATATTTTAACAATTACCTAGTGTATTTTAATATAGTTTCAGCGATAAATAGAAATGTCTCATAGAATTTTATTGATTATAATTTAATTTTTCAAAAGACTTATTTTGTAATTATGTGTATGAGTATGCATCTCTACATATGTAAGCATGTGTGTGCAGGTGTCCATGGAAGCTAGAAGAAAGCATTAATCTCCTTGATTGAAGTTACATGCACTTTTGGGTCCACTGACGTCAGTGCTCAGAGTGAAACTCTGGTCCTCACCAAAAGCAGTAAGCAGTCATAACTAGTGAACTTTCTCCCTACAGCCTCAATAATTATATTTTCAACTGTAGTTGTTGGCATCTTTCTTCTTCATGTCCAAATTTTTATGATCAGTTGTGACTCTAATTTAGTGTTTGAAAATTGGGGAATTGCAGAAACTAAAAAGTTAAGAAAAAATAAATAAAAAATAAAACCTCTCGATCAGACCTCTACTCTTGCCTGATGCGTCTAAAACAAAAAGGGGGAACTGTAGAGAGCTGCGGAATGCTATGCCTTAAAGATGGAGCTGGTTTCCGCCTTCCACCTTTCCGATGGTGAGTGCTCTCTGTCACGAACAACTCCACATTTGGCTAAGGCCGAGGATCTGGCTTGCTTCCATGTATGTGGACCTATCTGCATTGCCCCCGTGGCACGCCTGGGTTGGCTACCCAGAGGCTATTTAAGCTGTGGGCTGGCTTTCCCCGGGGTCCGAGGATTGTTCAATGTTCCTGAATAAACTACATTGAAAAAAAAAAAAAAAAACTCAAGAGGTTCTGACAACACAGAAATAGGGTCAAATATAAATGATTGTCAAATGTAAGCCCTTAACTTTTTGCCAATTAAAGTAAACTGGTAAATGAATGGAAAAAAAAAAGAGTCCATTCATATTACAGTTACTAAAATTAAAAAAAAAAAAAAAACCTCACATGACTGATCTCTTCTGTTTTGCTTGATTGAAATCAGTGGAAGGCTTTTTGATCACCTCCCACTGTGGGGTGCAGCTTTGCCAGGCCACAGAAGACAATGCAGCTAGTCCTGATGAGACCTAAAAAGCTAAGGTTAGATAGAAGGGGAGGAGGACCTCCTCTTTCAATGGACTAACGGAGGGAGAGAATAAGGATGAAGAGTGGTATTGGGAGGATACAAGGGAGGGTGCCACAGCTGGGATAAAAATTTAATAAATTGTTATAAATGATAATGCTAATAATAATATCACATATAATATTTATAACAAAAATTTTAAAATTCATACTAAATATACATATGTGTGGATTGTATACTTTTTAAAAACTATAGTATTTAAATTGTATATAAGGCACATAATAAATAAAATATGTTAGTAGATAACTTGTAAAAAATAAGGGTTTGTTTCTATGTAACTACAAAAATTATATTAATTCAGAATGCTTTACTACTGTTGGAACCATATATTAACCAAATGCATCTTTAGTAAAAAGACAAAAAATAAAAAAGATTATTAAAAGAAAATGGTGCATTTTCAATATTTTTTTCTTCTTTATTTTTTCTCTTTCTTTTTATTTTTTATTTATTACAATTTATTCCCTTTGTATCCCAACTGTAGCCCCCTCCAATTCCCTCCCAATCCCACCTTCCCTTTCTCTTCTCTCATGCCCCTTCCCTAGGCCACTGATAGGGGAGGTCCTCCAGTTCCATCTGACCCTAGGCTATCAGGTGTAATCAGAACTGTCTGCATAGTCTTCTTCTGTGGCTTGAGAAGGCTGCCTACCCCTCAGCGGGATGTGATCAAAGAGCCAGCCACTGAGATCATGTCAGAGACAACCTCTACTCCCATTACTAGGGAACACACTTGGACACTGAGCTGCCATGGGCTACATCTGTGCAGAGGTTCTAGGTTATCTCTATGCATGGTCCTTGGTTGAAGTATCTGTCTCAGAAAAGACCCCTGTGCCCAGATTTTTTGTTTCTCTTACTCTTCCTTGTGGAGCTCCAGTCCCCTTCAGGTCTTTCTATCTCCCCTTTCCTTCATAAGATTCCCTGCTCTCTGCTCAAAGTTTGGCTATGAGTCTCTTTCTTTTCTGTTGTGGTTAAAAATTTAGATAGAAAGATTGTACCATCTAATAATGAACTCAAACTTATACAGATAGAACTTCAATCCCTTTGAGTCTTCATTGACAATGAGTCCAGCAAAATTATAGTGGGGTTGTCCTGTTGATTGCAAAATTAAAACAACAGTAATAACTACTACAGTGAAAGTCTTTAAATATAGAGTATATGCTACCAAAGATCATACATTATTCACTCATTTGACAATTTTTAGAGTTAACTGATTTTCTCTGATTTTTCAGGCCAAATTTTTAAAGCTTATGTTTTAGTAAAATTTTCTGTTTATCTCTTCAATATCAAATATGATGTTCTCTCTCTCTCTCTCTAATTAATGAGCTCACATTTTACTTGTATGTGAACACTCTTGATGGTTATTTTTGTAGTAATTTGACTTCAGCTATAGAGTGCATGGCCACAACTACTCTAGAAACTCTGATATCAATATCATTTATAACAAATAACATACGCTTCAACATTTAACATAAACTAAAGATTATTTATCTTTGATATGATGTGAGGGTGCCAACTAATCTGTTGAAAACTTTAAAAGAAATAAAACTGCCTAAATCGTCTAACTTGGGAATGCTGCCTCAGTATTTAGATGTTCTCTGTAGGATCATATCAGAAATGTTGGCACTGGTAATGATTCTAAAGAAACAGATCCTTTGTGTTTACAGAAACAAACTCTTGTTTTCTATTTCTTTTTAATTGATTTATTATTTATTACAATATATTCACTTTGTATTTGGGCTGTAGCCCCCTCCCTTTTTTTTTCTCCCAGTTCTACTCTCCCTCCCTCTTCTACCTATATGCCCCAACCCTAGTCTATTGATAGGGAAGGTAGGTCCTCCTCTCCTACTGTCTAACTCTAGCCTATCAGGTTTCATCAGGACTGGCAGCATCCTCTTCCTCTGTGGGCTAGGAAGGCTGGGAGGTAATCAAAGAGCTGGCCACTGAGTCCATGTCAGAGACAGGCCCTGCTCCCCTTATTAGGGAACCCACATGGAGACTGAGCTGCCTATGGTCTACATCTGAACTGGGGGTCTAGGTCTTCTCCATGCATGTTCCTTGGTTGCTGCATCTGTCTCTGCAGATCACAGTGGGCCCAGACTTTTTGGTTCTGTTGCTCTCCTTGTGGATCTCCTGTCCCCTCTAGGTCTTTCTATCTCCCCCTTCTTCCATAAGATTCCCATCACTCTGCCCAAAGTTTGACTATGAGTCTCAGAATCTGCTTCGATACCCAAACTCTTTTTTTTATTAATTACACTTTATTCATTTTGTATCCCCCCATAAGCCTCTCCCTCCTCCCCTCCCGATCCCACCCTCCCTCCTGTTTCTGCATGCATGCCCCTCCCCAAGTCCACTGATAGGGGAGGTTCTCCTCTCCTTTCTGATCTTAGTCTATCAGTTCTCATCAAAAGTGGCAGCATTGTCATCTTCTGTGGCCTGGTAGGGCTGCTCCTCCCTCAGGGGGAGGTGATCAAAGAGCAGGCCAATCAGATTATGTCAGAGGCAGTCCTTCTCCCCATTACCAGGTAACCCACTTGGACACTGAACTGCCATGGGCTACATCTGTGCAGGGGTTCTAGGTTATCTCCATGAATAGTCCTTGGTTGGAGTATGAGTCTCTAGGAAATATCCTCAATTTGATAAATATAACGACACTCTGCATGTATCATGTGGCAATAAAAATATGCAGAATGGGGCAGTAGAGATGACTTAGAAGAGCTCATATCTTCCAGAACTCATACAAAAGAAATTATGTGACTTTTTCTGCTTTCAGTGTTCCCATGGGGAGATGGGTAGCTAATATACCAGAATAACAGAAGCTCCTCAGGAGCTAGCCTGGATTATGCAGAGGACAAAAGACAAGGAGACCCTGTAATTAATAAGTTATAATGTGAGGACAAATATCAAAGTTGTCCTCTGAGTTCATAAATATTAATTGTGCAATTACTGTATATTATACATTTTTGTTCTCTGATGATATTATCTATTTCACTTCTTCAATGCTTATGTTGATATTTTCTGTTTCATTGGATTATCCAATCTCTGATAAATTTCTCTTTTCTTTGTTACTTTGCAAAAACCATCAAGGAAAGCATACAAAGACATGAGGGTACTTTTTTGTTTTGTTTTTGTTTTAATAGAATTGTGTGCATGATCTTGGTTATTCAAGTGCTGCCAATGAGGTCATTCTCCAATACATTAAAATAAAACTTCTGTTTTGATGTCCTAGTTGTTTTTAATGGATTGCATGGTCCCTTCCAAGGAATGTTTTCCCCATGTGATTTTAGTGAATTTATCAGCATACCAATAAACCAAACAGGACCACTAGGTAAATTGTACCACTAGGTAAATTACAAGATTTTCATTGAAGTTATCAGAATAAATATCTACTAATTATTTGTATGACAGTTATATAATGTGGCATTTTGCTTGATAACTCTAAGTAATGAAATATTATTTAGGCGTTCATCTTCTGGAAGTACGTCAACCATTCCATGACACACATATCAATGTGTTTGTCTTCTTACATATCATACCTGCAATTTTTATAATAAAATCTACATTAGAGAATTGAAATACTTTAATACTAGCATGACGTATAATTTTGGGGGTATAAAGAAACTTCAAACACTGTAATAAAAATGTTTAAACATATTTTTTTCAGGACAAGATTGTGTCACATTAACTGAAACATGAGGTGGATCGAAAATATTTGACAAATATAATAGACAAGGTATACTGGAATCTTCTCTGAATTTTTACACACATCTATTCTTTCCATCTCCATCTTCTTTCTTTCTCTCTCTGTCTCTTACTCCTTGCCTCTCTTTTTTCCTCATCTATTTATAGTCAGGCGTATCAGTCCTAATACTTACAATACAGTCAACCTGATCTACCATAACAAAATATCAGAAACTATGTAGCTAAAATTGTAGACATTTAGTTTCTTCTAGTTCTGGAGTCTACAATCTAAGGATTGAGCAAGATTAAATTTTGGTTGAGGCTTCTCTTTGGCTTACAGAAAGACTTATCTTGGCATCCTCACATTTATTCACTGTGCATATAAGACAATGGCTCTTTTCTTTTTTCTTTCTTTTTCTTTTTCTTTTTTTTTTATTTGAGAGAGAGTATCATATTATGCAACCAGGACTGTATTGAAAATCACTATGTCATATTTGATCTGGCCTCAAATTTGTATCAATCTTCCTGGCTCAGCCTCTCTAGTACTGTGGTTATAAGCATGAGAGATGTCATCCAGCACAAAAGAGCTCTTGCCATTCCTCTAATGGGATGCAATTTCTATTGGATTGGGACCTATCCTGAATCTACTTCAGCTGTTTCAGCTCCCTAAAGGCCTTGTCTCTCCATATTGCCACATTATCAGTTAGGGCTCTAATACATTCTTTAAGGGGATATAATTCATTGCTTAGCATATTTTGTTCTGACTTTCACAGAGTTCAGGCCCTTCTTCTATGCAAAATGCATTATTCATATTTTAATAGACCCTAAAGCCATAACTTGTTCCAGAACCATTATCAAGTGCAAAGTCTCATCTAAATATCACTAATAATCAGAAATGGGCAAGCCTCCATGTACAATTTACCCCAAGAAAAAAATTCCTGTCCATCTATGTACATATAAAACCATACAGTGCTTCCTAAATGCTGTGATGACACAGATATAAAGTAGACATTCTTGTTCCAGTAAAGAAAATTATCACCAGAAGAAAGAGAGATTCCTACAGGTTAACATGTAGCAAGTCAAACACCTCATTAGCTCTTAAGGCTCAGAAATGCTGATATTCACCTGGTTGATTTGGCTTGTTGGTATGACAGGTAAACATACCTGCCTCATCCCCTTTCTGTGGTCCAGAGTAGGTTTGTTTCTAGCTGCTATTGTAGTGTTACACTGTTCTTCTGAAATTTGTACAGTGGCTTCATTCTCTGAATCTAAGTATGTAGACACTGGAGTCTGTGTCATGAAAGCCTATATACTCCATATCATTTAATGTTAGTATCCCAAGATACTATCATTATGTTTTTTCCTGGTTTTAAGTTTCCCGCATAGGCTCATACATTTGAATGCTTAGTTATCAGGGAACTGCACTACTTTAGAGGAATTAGAAGGTATGTGTTTGTTGGAGGAAGTGTGTCACTGGGTCTATTTCTCCAGCAATATCTACATGTATGCTACCTTCCTGCTTCCTGCTACGATAAAATGGACTACCTACCATGCTTCCTGCCATGATAAAATGGACTACACCTCTGAAACTTTAAGAAAGCCCTAGTTAAATGCTTTATTTTATTAGTTGCAATGGTCATAGTGTATATTTGCAATAATAGATCACTGACTAAGACATAAGTTGGTACCAGGGAATGAGTATATTGCTATCAAAGGTCTAATCATCCTGCTTGTGATGGAATGTGTACTTTGGAATTTTCAATTAGGAAAGACGTTGAACAGTTTAAGTGGTGCTTAGTGGTCCATATTAGAAGGAGCATGGAAGACAGTTGCACTGAAGGTAATTTGAAATGTGGGAGCCTGGCTCAAAAGTTTCAGAGAAAACTATTAATAAATGGTCTAAAGATTGTTCTTGTAATGTTTTGGTAAAAAAAAAAATCATGCTGCTTTCTGTCCTTGCAAAGACCCCCTCAAATTCTTCCTGAGGCTAAAGTGTAGAATTTTTGGTTTAATAGCATTGGCCGAGGAGATTTAAAGACAGCCTAATTTGACTCTGTCATGTGGTTATTAGTTGTCATTCTTATGCAGATCTATAATGAAAAGGAGCATGCTGAGCAAAGAAGACCAAAAATTGGAAAGTTTGAGGAGAATAGGAGCACCAGGAAATATAAGAGAGCTAAGTCCTTTGCTCAAGGAGTTAAATAGGTAAAGACAGGCCTGATGCTAACTGGAATAAAAAGTGTAACTTCCATTCTTGACTCCACCCAGCAAAACTCCAACTTCTTAAAAGAAAGTAAAGAAAAGCTTAATCAGTAATGAAAACCATCAAAACAGAAAGCATATGAAAGCATAATTTAACAAGAGTGCCAAGATCCAGGTCCAGCAGGCAAGAGATTTTGGCAACTTTGGATACAGGATTTTGGTTTTAGACTCAAGGTTAGAATAAGGTGGTTGTGAGATTTCCCTCTGCATTTTAGGAAAGCTGCTAAGGCCAGGCATGCATCAGGTGTGTCCCTGTTATAGAAGACTAGAGAAGCCATTGCATAAAGCTGGGAAGGTGAAACCTGGATTTCTTGGAAACCTCAAGATGTTGGAGATGCAAGAGTCATGAGATTTCTGCCAAGGAAAGCTGTAAATTGAATGGAGAACCAGCACGAGAGAGAGACGTATGTTGTAGTCAACAAAGCTGCAATAATTTGAAGGTTGGAAGAGCGCTTTGACATCAGATATAGAGATGCAGAATATGGAGTTGCCGTGGTCTTGGCAGCTTTTCATAGCAACTGAACACTGATTAAGACAACCTGTAGTCTGTATTACTCTGCTAGAGATATTGTAACAGAAAAAATTTCTTGTAGGGTTCTGACTATCGGCATCAGGGTAGTGGCATGATTAGTTAGGGAAAGGCCACTCTTCCCCTGAAGGTATATACAATTATCTTCCTGATCTCTCTGTCACTACCAACAGTCCTTTGTGGATGAAAGAAGAAATGCAAACAGGTACACAAAAAGTTCTACTGTGCCTTATTTATGTGGGACTTCTCAGTCTTATTGGGGTTCCACCTTCACAGTCACACTCTGTGTAATCACCTCCTTAAATATTCAGCCTCCAGAGAAATATAGTCACATCTGAAACTTCATGTGAATTTCCAGTGCCAAAAATTAAGTTTGTACACACAACTACATATTACGCAATGATAATATATTGTAAACAAATAAATGGATGTACAAATACAGGTATATGCGCATCTATACATGTATGTGTATACATATACATCCAAATACATACACATACATGTATACAAACACAGTTAAAAGCTTATAAATAGTTAACAAGCAGTTATTTGCAAAAAAGAAAGTTCTTGTATGAATAAAGGACATTTTGTAGCTGGCTGTTAAATCAATTCTCTCTACTCATTTTAGTTTGTTTCATTTTAGCATGCCTGCTTAATGAAAGCAGCATCATGTAACTGACAGATGTCAGCCTCAGTAATTTGTGTTAAGGTGCTCCTTACTGCCATTTTCTAAATCAGCATGCACCCCAACTACAGAGTGTTTAAATGCTTGATTGCCATCACTATTTTCGTGACATAACACAGTTATAAACTTAGGGTAGCCAGAACGCTAGCATAGAATTCTGAGCTCATATAAAGAAATATATTAACATTTAAATTTCTGATTAGGGGAAGAAAGATACAAATCCTAATGTAAGTGCATAATTAACTGTTTTTTTTTCTTTTATTAATTTAACTTGATTTTATATTTTTTTAGTTTTACTCCATGTTCCTCAATCTCAATCGTGTTCCATCCCCCTATGTATTTACTCACTGTAAAATTCCTCCACAAAGAAAGAAAAATCTTGTCGGGAAAGCTGTAGAGTGTTACAGTGTGCCCTACAGTGTTCCCCTTTGTCCACATTTCTTTACTTGCAAACATTCAGTGCAATGAATTGTTGGTCTGTTTCAAGATCTCTGGCGCGTTCTACATTATTAGTATTGGATCCTCACTGGATCTCCTTTTGGATTTCTTGCCTTGTGTCGTGGAGATCCTGCCTCTTTGGATCAATAGGACTCACCCCTTCACAGGCTTAAGCAGTTCATAGATGAGATAGACATTGGGGCAGGCCAACTCAAAGCCCTAGATCTGGGCCTGGGTGGTAGCTGAGTCGGTCAGCCCACCAGCTCTCCCACACTCACACCAACAGGGGGAGCTCCCCAACATAGCCCAAGCTACCTCTCCCAATGCAGCATTTGGCAAAGGACAGAGTGAGCTCTCCTGCTTTCATGCCCTCTGGGCAGCTCATCTATTGCAGGGCCTGCTGTCCAGGCGACTTGCATTGCCTCCTCTCCCGAGTACTGCAGCCAGTGGGGTAAGGGACAGCTCCCTTGCCTATCACAGGTGACATTTGGCAAGGAGGGTTATGGATAGTATTAAAATTACAAATCTGAAATATACATATATTTTTGTTTTTGAACATCATACCACACTTTTTTTTAATTAAATTTCTATTTTTTATATTAGTTACAGTTAATTCACTTTGTATCCCAGCTGTAGCACCCTCCCTTATTCCCTCCCAGTCTCGCCCTCCATCCGTCATCTCCTCCCATGCTCCTTTCCAAGTCCAGTGATAGGGGAGGTCCTTCTCCCCTTCCATCTGACCCTAGCTTATCAGGTTTGATCAGGACTGGTTGTCCTACTCTGTGGCCTGGCAAGGCTGCTATCTCATCGGGGGAAGGTGGTCAAAGAGCCAGCCACTGAGTTCATTTCAGAGACAGTCCCTGTTCCCCTTACTAGGGAACCAACTTGGGCACAAGGGTCTTTTCTGAGACTGGCACTCCAACCAAGGACCATTCATGGATGTAACCTAGAACCAGTACTCAGATATAACCCATGTCAGCTCAGTATACTACACTTCTTAATACTTGAAAGAAGCTGAATAAATTGTGCACAATTTCATATAAAGAAAGAGCATTGATGGACTTTCAGAATGTTATTCTGAGGTAAGTTCTCTGACAATCATAAGCAAGTTCTTTATAAGTCTTTTATTTATTTATTTTTATTATTAATTACATTTTATTAACTCTGTATCCCACCTGTATCCTGCTCCCTCATTCTCTCCCAATCCCACCCTCCCTCCTTCATCTCTACCCTGACCCTTTCCAAGTCCACTAATAGAGGAGGACCTCCTCCCCTTCATTCTGACCCTGTTTTATCAGGTATCTTCAGGACTGGCTGCAAAGTCCTCCTCTGTGGCCTAGCAGGGCTGTTCCTCCCTTGGGGGTGGGGAGGTCAAAGAACCAGCCATTGAGTTCAGGTCAGAAATAGTCCCTGTTCCCCTTACTAGGGTACTCACTTGGATACTGCGCTACCATGGACTACATCTGAGTAACAGTCTTATTCATGAAGTTGTTTTTAATTGATTCAATTCCCTGAACTATTTAAACTTTTAAAAATAATGACATGCAATGTCAAAAATGTTTATAAATAGCTTCAAGATATGAATTATTGTTTAATTATGGAAATTGTCATTTTTGTCTTTTATTGAAAATAATTTTTTTCATGTAATATATTCTGATTATGATTTCTTTTCCCTATTCCTCCAAGTTTCTTACATTTGATATACCCCATTTCTGTCTCTCATTAGAAAACAAACAGGCTTCTAAGTGATAAAAAACAAAATAAAAATATTTGCAATTAAATAAAATATAAGATTAAAAAAAAACATTGGAATTAGAATATGCAAACAGAAAGAAAATAGCCCAAGGAAAGTACAAGACTTAGAGACCTGCTCTTTAGACACTCAAAAACCTCATAAAAACAGTAAACTTGGTGCCATAATAGGCATTCCAAGGACCTAGTATAGACACCTGGAGGCTTGATGCATACTGTTTCAGTTTCTGTGAATTCAATGAGATTTGATTATGTTGTTTTAGAAAGCCCTTGTTTTTTTTTTTTTGTTTTTGTTTTTGTATTTTTTCCTTCTTGGTGTTCCACATTTCCTATAACTCTTATGGGTTCCCTACTTCCAGAAGGAGGGAATTTGATGGAAACATCCCATTTAGGGCTGAGTGTTACAAGGCCTTTCACTCTGCATATTGTCTGACTTTGGGTATCTGTTCTCATCTACTGTAGGAGGAAGTTTCTCTGATTACAACTGAGCAAGGCACAGAACTATGAGTATAGCAGAATGTCTTTAGGAGTCATTGTATTGCTGTGTTCTTTTAATAGAGCAATTGTATTTGGTTTTGTTCATTTGTTTCTTTGTAATTCATACCTTTGGGCTGAAGTTTTTGGTCACCCAAGTAATGTCAGGAATGGGTTCCATCGCATGGAGCAGGCCTTGAGTCAAATCAGGTTTTTGGTTGTTTACTCTTATAAGCTTTGTGCTACCAGTACCCTTGCATATCTTGTAAGCAGGACAACATTTTAAAATTTAATTTAATTAATTTATATTTTTATTAAATTTATTCTCTTTGTATCTCCTCTGCAGCCCCTTCCCTCATCTTCTCCCAGTCCCACCCACTTTTCCTTTTCCTCCCTATGCCATTTCTCCTAGTACCTTGATAGGGGAGGACCTCCTCCCCTTCTATCTGACCCTAGCTTATCAGGTCTCATCAAGGCTGGCTGCATCATCTTCCTCTGTGGCCTGGCATGGCTGCACCACCCAGCACAGCATTTTAAATCAAAGATTTTGTGGCTGTTTTAGTGTTATGTAAGTGTGCAGAATATCTTGCTATACCAAAGAAGCTAGAATATAAGTGGGAAGGCTCTTAGCTTTTCCGTGATAAATATGTTGAGTAGGTGTGGTCTTCAGTAATGGGACCTTTCTGTCAATTTGTAGAGAGCAACTCTTGGCAGCATCCTGGTTTATTTGGAGATTCCCATGGGATCACTTTAGCCAATAATTCAATCATGCTGTAACATAATCATTGCAGCTTTATTAGTTGCAAATTAAAGTGTAGTTGGAGCTCTGTCTCCCAATTCTTTGGAATTTCACTTAGACTATCTTCCCAATGGTATACATTTTTAGGAGTATCAATTGTGTTGAAATTGCCCATTTATAAGCTACCATTATTTTAAAAAATAACATTTTAAAACAAAACCTGTCATGTAGAAATTAATTTTTATTGATATATGTATTTTGTTCAAAAAAGGCATCAAAAGAATGTTTAATAGAATTGGTTAGACTCAAATTTCTACAAGAATAAGAGTAATATTTGATAAACGGTAAGAATAGCCTTCTATAATGACTACATTTTTCTTTTTTTTCAGACAAACTATTTATTTATTTTAATTTCAGTTTATTTACTTTACATCTTAAGGGTGCACTCTCTCTCCCTTTCCTCCAGAAAAGAGAACCCCCCTCCCGTTTATCATCCCTCCTTAGCACATTAATTCACATCAGGACTGAGCATATCTTTATCTCCTGAGACCAAGCAATGCAGCCATGCCTGAGGGAAGTGATCCAAAAGCAAACAATAGAGTCCATGTTAGAAACAGCCCCATCCACTCTCCAGGTGACCCACATGAAGACCAAGCTGCCCATCAGCCACATATTTGCAGGGGTCCTAGGTTCAGACCATGCATGCTCCTTAGTTTATGTCTCAATCTATGTAAGCTCCCATGGGTCTGTCTTTTTTTTTTTTTTTTTTTACATTTAGTATTTTTTTATTTTTATTATTAGTTACATTTTATTAACTCTGTATCCCAGCTGTATCCCGATCCTTCATTCCCTCCCAATCCCACCCTCTCTCCCTCATCTCCTCCTTGCCCCTTTCCAAGTCCATTGATTGGGGAGGACCTCCTCCCCTTTCATCTAATCCTGTTTTATCAGGTATCTTCAGGACTGGCTGCAAAGTCCTATAAGATATGATACACATAATGAAATCTATCTACCTAAAGAAGATAAACAAGAAAGCAGACACTGGGTGAGATGATCAATTCTCACTTAGAAAGACAAATGTGATGTGCATTGGATGTAGGACAGGAGCCTACCACAGAGGGCCTCTGAAAGATTCTACCTAGCAGTGTATCAAAGCAGATATTATGACTCATAACGAAACTTTCGGCAGAGTACAGGGAATCATATGAAAGAAGGAGAGTTAGTATGATGTGGAAAGGAAAGGAGCTCCACAAGGACCAAATATATCTGGGCACAGGGGTCTTTTTTGAGGCTGACACTCCACCGAGGACCTTGTGTGGATACAACCTAGAACCTCTGCTCAGATGTAGTCCCTGGTAGCTCAGTAAACCAATTGGTTTCCCATAGTAAGGGGAACAGGGACTATTTCTGACAGGAACTCAATGGCAGGCTCTTTGACCTCCCCACCCCCCCCAAGGGAGGAGCAGTCCTTCTAGGCTACATTTTTCTTAACTGAACATAAATGAAGGTTAAAACAGGTCAATAAATGGTTATTTTTTTTTTCACCAAAATAGAAACAGAATTTGATGGTAAACCTCTCATGAAATGATGAATATATAGCAACACTGGCTAATAAAATTGATTCAGAAATATATTTTTAAACACCAAGCTCCAAATATGTCACACTGTGATAAATTTTAAACAACCAGAAGCTGATGAGGTGGCTCACTTACTATACACATGCTTGATGACCTTATCCCCAGGACCCGTGGTACTAGGAGAGACCTGAATCCATAAAGCTGTCGTCTAACCTCCTAAATGTCATGACATTCACTCACACGCACACACACACACATCACATACACACACACAAACACACACACACACACCACACACTCAAACACACACAGTACACACACAGAAACACACACACACACCACACATACCACACACACATCACACACACACACCACACACATACCACACACACATCACACACACACACAAACACACACACAAGCACACACACAAACACACACACATCACACACACCACACAAACACACAGACAGCACACACACCACACACATCACACACACACAAACACACACACACCACACACACACACACACACACATCACACACATACAAACACACCACATACACAAACACATACACAGTGTGGGGTATAATGAATGTTAAAAACTTAAAAAATAAAACATCAACTAGAATTATACATTTTAATATGGAAGCAAATATAAACAAGCCAGAACAATCTCTTCTAAGTATGGTTCACAGAACTTTTAATTTCTGCTGTTTGACATGTCAGCAATATCATAAGTAATAAATGAGTATTTTCTACAGACTGACCTTACTTATTATAATAGTTACTTTAATGTTCAAGGGGAATTGATTAGTTTACACACATGTATGGATTAAGTATATTAATTATTAATTAAATATTTTATATGATTAAGTACATACACATATGAACACACACATATACATATATGCATAATTAAAATAGATTTAATGATTACCTTAATGTTCAAAGGGAATGGACTGATTCATAAATATGTGTGTATGTACCTCGGTGTGTGTATGTGTGTGTGTGTGTGTGTGTGTGTGTGTGTGTGTTTGTATGCAGAATTAACGTGCCCTAATTGATTGTGGGCATTGCATTTCTAGATTTTTGTTCATGGTATAAATAGAAGGACTTTGGGTGTACTCTCTGCCAGAGAAGCCATGTTCTGAATTAAAATTCCTCTCTAGACTGTGGTGGCAGAGAGTATGTCAGCACTTTGTCAGGCCTTGCAATAGAACAGATATAGAGCTGCAGAGATCTTAGCTTGACCCAAAAGGATGAGGTAAAGAGAGAGAGAGAGACACACACAGAGACAAAGACAGAGAGACAAATAGACAGACACAGAGAGAAAACTTGTGAGGGAGAGAGAGTCTAAGAAAGGTATGGGCTATTGAAATCTCAAAGCTCCCTGGCAGGGACATACCTCCTTAAACAGGTCATACCTATTAATTTTTCCTAAATAGTTTCACCAATTGGTGACCACTTACTTAAACATAAAATCCTACAGATACCATTCTTGGTAGAGCCACCAAATGACCTTTCAGGGTCTGTGAGGGAAAACCAGTGTGTGTATGATCAATGAAAATGCCTACAGGAGCTTATAGGGTTGAACACATGTTTCTATTGTTCTTTGACAAATACCTACCAGGTGACAACATGGCAGAGCTACGGATTTTATTTTATTAAAAGCTATGATATATTTTTCTCACACTGGTGAAAATGTTATACACTACTAGCATTTTAAGAGCATGTATAAAGCTGTGATTCTTCTACAATTTGGCTGTTGAACCTTTCAGTTTTAAACTTTTTATTAGTCTTAATTATGTGTATTCAATTTTGTGAAATAGAGACAGCCAAAAATGTTGGTTGTCATATATTATTATTAACATATTAACTCTGTTCTTGGCAATATAAAAATTTGTTAAAATTTACATTTAAATAAAAAATGTAGAAAGCAAAAATTGATGTTCATAGTAGAAATTGAAAAAATATTGAGCCTTTGTATTTTATGATGCACTTTTAATTTGCAGAAATATTTTATTATATAAAGTTAAAATCATAAAAAGCAAAAGTAATTTGAAATACATACAAAATTTATGTACTAGAAAGTACTAAAACTTCATATTTTATAGGTTTTATTTGTTAGGCTTGTAATCAATTTTGTTTTAAATTAGTCTCTTCAAAGTTATCTTATAATCTTAAAATTTCTACTTTTTCTCCTACTTCCAATGTGCATCCCATTTGTCTTTCTAAGTGAGGATTTATCATCTTACCCTGGGTCCTCCTTCTTGTTTAGCTTCTTTAGGTGTACAGATTTTACTATGTTTATCCTGTCTTATAGTTCTAGTATCCACTTATAAGGGACTATATACCATGTGTGTCTTTCTGCTTCTGGGATACCTCACTCAGGATGATCTTTTCTAGATCCCACCATTTGCCTGCAAATTTCATTTCCTTCTTTTTAATTGCTGAGTAGAACTCCATTGAGGGCACCCTTGCTAGGCCAGGGAAGAGGACATTGCAGCCACTCCTGAAGAGATCTGATAAGCTAAGATCAGATGGAAGGAAGGAAGGACTTCCCCTATTAGTGGACTTAGAGAGAGGCAGGGAGTAGATGATGGAGGGAAGGTGGGATTGGGAGGGACTGAGGGAGGGGACCATGGCTGGGGTACAAAGTAAGTAAATTGTAATTAATATTAAAAAATAAAAAATTAAGTTAAAAATTCTACCTTTTAAATTTGTCTCCTCAAAATAAGATATTTTAATATGAAGACTGAGGAAGAATAATAACCTAATTCTACTCCTATTAGTTGTAAACTTAGTGTAATTTTCAACGTTTTTAGTGTCTGCATATATTTTAATCTTTTGATACTTGTGTTTCCATTTTACATAGAACTATATGGACAAAATGATCATGAATTTTTACATGATATAGTGTTCACTACATACAACATGTTGACTATTTTAACCTATGGTTTATCTGTAAAAGTGATTCACAGAAACTGGTTGAGTGTTAAGAACGTTTGTTGCTTTTGTAAAGTACCCAGGTTCCTTTCCTGGCCCCTGTGTGGTGGACAACAATCGCCTCTTACTCCTTTTGCAGGGAATCTGGTACCCTGCACTGATCTCTACTGGTATGAGGCGTACATGTGTACACATACATGTACGCGTACATGAATATTTTCCACAAATGTTGGGCACACTTGTAAGGATATTGCTAACAATCATGTTTGGAGCACTGTTTGTTATTCAGTCACTGAGGATAACTCGGAGACAGAGACTTAATCCCGTGTAAAACTGTGTAGAAAACCCTGTAAAATGTCTCTCATTCCTTTCCCATGTTATCCTTTCTGTTCCTATGTTATCCAAAATCCCTCTGTTGGGGACAGACATACAGTGTCACACAGACACAAACACGGGGCAGAACACAAGACATGTTAATAATGCCTTCAGACCTACACAATGCAGGCAAAACACACACGCACATAAGATGAAAATATGTAAAAATTAAAACATGAACTGATTCATAACAAGTCTTAATATTTAATGATCAGAAGAATCTAAAACATTATATATTTTTGATCTGCATAATTCAATAACAAATATTTTATAGTCAATACATTTTTCTCTGACTATAGATTTCAAATTTACGGCTTCAGTTTCTTTTCTTCCTGAGTGAAGAGATTATTTATGTAGCCCTATATATGTGTATATTCATTAGAAACTGCATTACATTTGTATTTTATTTTTTGATTTATTTTTTTAGATGAGGTCTCACTTTGTAGACCTGAAAAGTCCAAATTTCCATGTATACAAGTCTGGTATTGAACTTGTGAAGAGCCTTCTGCCTCTGCTCCACTCTTAGTGCTGGGATTAAAAGCACCACCACATGCATCTTTATTTTAGACGTAGATTTTTTGTTGTTGTTGTTAATCTCTACGCTACTAATTTCAGCATATTTTCACAAAAGTGTTTAAACATTACTATTGTCTTCATCTCAGAAAATGTGGACAAGTCAATACCCACACCACCCAAAAAGGCAAACCTGTGTAATACTGGAAAGGATGAACATGTTTTTAAAATTTAAAATAGACATTTTCATACAATTATAAGTAGGAAGATCTTGAAAGAATACTAGGAATGGGTATTAAATACCGTAAATCCTATTTGGTTTTGCAGTGTCTATAGGTAAAAAGAGTACCAGTATCAAGTCAAATGAAATCAAAATAAAATAAAAATAAAAATCAACCACTCAATAAACTACATATTGTTTAAATCATATTGTTTAAATCATAATCATATTGTTTAAATCATAAACTACATATTGTTTGAATCAATCAAAAAATTTAAAATATGAAATTAAAATCATTTATAATTGAAAGGGGATTATAAAGTCTGTGAGATTCTTTTACCCTGCTGTAGTAATGGTGAATTCATTAGTTCTTTAGATTGCATTGGCATTATTCATTGAACATATGATTTTACCTTGATTTTCATAATGACATTGTATGTAATATAAGGGGAAAGGTATAGATTGCTTTAACACACTCAACATGTTTAGATTAAAAGTACATTAAACATTTTTAATTTTTTTATTGTTTTAAATTTATTTTTTCTTATCAATTACATTTTATTAACTCTGTATCCCTAGCTGTATCCCGCTCCCTCATTCTCTCCCAACCCCACCCTCCCTCCCTCATCTCCATCGTGCCCCTTTCCAAGTCCACTGATGGGGGGACCTCCTCCCCATTCATCTGACCCTGTTTTATCAGGTATCTTCAGGACTGGCTGCAAAGTCCTCCTCTGTGGCCTAGCAGGACTACTCCTCCCTTGCGGGGTGGGGAGGTCAAAGAGCCTGCCATTGAGTTCCTGTCAGAGATAGTCCCTGTTCCTCTTACTATGGGAAACCAATTGGTTATTGAGCTACCACGAGCCTCGTCGGAGCAAAGGTTCTAGGTTATATCCATACATGGTCCTTGGTTGGAGAAACAGTTTCAGAAAAAAACCCTGTGCCCAGATATATTTGGTCCTTGTGTGGTTCCTATCCTTTCCCCGTCATACTAACTCCCCTTCTGCCGAAGGTTTGGTTATGAGTCTTAGTATCTGTTTTGAAACGCTGCTAGGTAGAGTCTTTCAGATGCCTTCTGCGGTAGACTCCTGTCATACATCCAATGCATGTCTCATTTGTCTTTCTAAGTAAGGATTGATCATCTTACCCCGTGTCTGCTTTCTTGTTAATCTTCTTTAGGTGTATAGACTTCATTATGTTTATCATATCTTGTAGGTCTATATAAGCGAGTATATACCCTGTGTGTCTTTCTCCTTCTGGGATACTTCACTCAGAATGATCTTTTCTAGATCCCACCATTTGCCTGCAAATTTCATCATTTCCTCCTTTTTGATTGCTGAGTAGTATTCCATTGTGTAAAAATACCACAATTTTTGTATCCATTCCTCCGTTGATGGACATCTGGGTTGTTTCCAGTTTCTGGCCATTACAAGTAAAGCTGCTACAAACATGGTTGAGCAAATGTCCTTGTTGTTTCCTTTTTTTTTCTTTTTTTTTCTTCATTATTGCCTTCTTTTCTTCCCCTTCTACTTTATCCCACCTTTGTTAAAAATACTTTTTGTGAAGGTAAAGAAGAAATTCACAGATGAACATACGCAGTATATTTTTATCTTTGTTTTTAAAATTATGCTTTTCATTCTTTGAGATTCTTACACTTGTAACATGAATATTGATACATATTGACTGCTGTCTCCTGCAAATGGCCCTTTGAATCCTAACTGTCTCCTTCCCAACATTATGTTCTATTTATTTTTGAGCATTATTTCTTTTTTAAAAGATTTTAATATAAGCTACCCCTGGGTGGGTGCAGCCTTACCAGGCCACAGAGGAAGACAATGCAGCCAGTCCTGATGAGACCTGATAAGCTAGGGTCAGAGGGAATGGGAGGAGGAAGTGTCCTATTAGTGGACTAAAGGAGGTTCATAAAGGGAGAAGTGAGAGGGAGGTTGAGACTGGGGGGGAGACAAAGGAGAGGTCTACAGCTAGGATACAAAGTGAATAAATTGTAATATAAATAAAAGATAGATAATAAATATTTATTGTAATTATATTCCTCTCTTCCCTTTGTTTTCTTCTACACCTTCCCTGTTCAAATACCCTCCCTATTCTTCTTCAAATTCACGGCTGTTTTTCTTAATTGTTGTTACATGCATATATGTATGTACATACATTTTCCTAAATATGACCTGCTCATTCCACCGCCTGTTTCTTGCATGTATATTTTCAGGGATGACCATTTTCTTTATCTGATTTTCAGTTTTGTTTCATTTAATTCTATGTTCTCCTTTATTATTTTAATTTTGTAGGAAAAATAGTAGAAAAAGTAAGAAAATATGTTATGTATAGTTTTGAAAAACTAATGCTGAAATTTTTGAATTTTATCTTTTTAAAAATAAAAAAATCAAAAAAACATTTATAACTCATCAAAATTACCACTATATTTTTCTATATCTAGAAATATTTATAAAATTATAAGAAAATACACGTGTTCTAATGAGCACATTGCTTAAAGCTAATAAAATATTAATGATTTGACACTCAAAGTATTAACAGAATCAAGTCATTGCTAAATATCATTTTGGATTTTATAAATCTTATTCATATTATATGAAGGATTTTTTATGTGTCTCAGTGTTCTATCTTCATGTACACCTGCATGCCAGAAGAGGGCATGAGATCCCAGTATAAAGGGTTGTGAGTCACCTTTGGTTACAAAGAATTCAACTCAAGACCCCTGGAAAAGTAGACACTGCTCTTAAACACAGAGCCGTCTCTCCAGCATCTAATATAAACAATTTTCAATTGTGATAATTTAACAATTTTATGAGTAAGATACTTCTTCTCTCTCTCTGACCTCCTTCTTATCCCTGACATAAGAAACCACATGTTCTACTCACTTAGTTCACTGCCATCTCCTGGAACATTTACTTTAGAAAACTTGTAAAGTCTTCACTTGCTGATTTGACACATATATCTTTTTAAAAAGCCTCTTGTCAGTTTTACAACATAAGAATGTCATTTTCAAGGAGCTGGGAGCAATTCATTGGAAATGTTTGGCAGAATGTACTGCCTCTGTTTTGATTTCTCTTGCTTATGGCAATAGATTAAAACAAAGTCTTCTAACTGTTTATATTTTGCTTGATGCAAATTTGCTTTGCCATAATTATATTCTCCAAAATCTGAGGAAAATAACATTTTGCAGGATAAAATATCTAGCTCCAACTTAACACTAATTTTCAAATTCCAACTGTGTTCTTAGAAGTTTTGAATAATAGATTCATCACTCACAAATTAGGTCGACTTAAGAAAATAATAAATTATCTGAGTGCAAAATAAACTTTCTTAGAAATTGTGCATTTATTTTTCACTATACATATTAATTACAAAAGCAAAAGACTGTTTTTTATTTGTGAATTACACAAATCTGATCTTTGCATTATAATAGAACATTGTCTGCATTTTTCAATGAAAGTATTACTGTTCTTGCACCTATAAGCAACGTTGGTAGATTTTCTTTAATGGAAATAATGGGTTAACCTATAAACACATGGCATTTTATGCAGATACCTTTAGGACATTTCATATTTCATACTTGCTGATGTAATATAATAGAGTTTCCCATTAATGTTTCTCTGAATATAGATAAGAGTTAATGGAAGGTGTGAGCAGTATATAATTTCAAAATTACAGTTAGTCAGATTCCATGCTTCATAAGGTCGGTCTGTAAAATAATATGAAGATAAATCTTCTTGTGGTTTCTTGCTTAGTAATACATTCAAAGTAATAATCTTATCAATATTCTTTGTTGTAAAGAATTATTTTCAAAAATATTAAATGTACTGTTGTTCCAATTTTTAGTTTAAGCTTCTTACATGATTCTCACTGCACTAAGTTACAATAACAAAAGTAACTCTCAGCATTTGCAATATGGTTAGCATTTAGTGTAAATCCTTGCCACAAATGAAATTCCTGTTTCTTGCTTCATGTTTAACATATTTGTAGTGAACATAGCATTTATTTTTCTCCACGTCATGGCAGCTGAAAAAGTTCAAGTGGAAAACCCTAGAAGAATTAGGTTTCTGGTGAAGGCTCATCTTCTGGGTGAAAAGTGGAGCAAAGAACACTATGTTTCTATACAGAAGAAGAGTGGAAGAGCAAGGGAGCAGAACCTCTTTTTCATACAGACCTTATATAAAGGTGTTGCTAAGGCATGAGGCTTCACTGTTGCTTCCCATGCAAAAATGGCTCAGCATGCTGCTATTCTCTTTTGACAACATCTGAATTTTAGAGGGGACAGGTAAAACCATAGCATAGGTCACAGGAAAGTTTTCATCCAGTGGCTGCCTTGCTTATTTGTGACACAGGCATCAGTAATTTTTAAAAAAATTCAGATAACCTGAAATATACTGAGTGGTCTCTCAAACTGGAAGGATGTCTGAATGAAAATGATAAGATCTAGAACACATCATCCTGAGAAAACCCAGAAGCAGAAAGACACACATGGTATATGCTCACTTATGAGTGAGTATTAGACATATAATATAGGCTGATCATTCTAAAATCTGTACACCTAAAGAAGGTAAGTAAGAAAGAGGACCCTGGGGAAGATGATGAATCATCACTCAGAAAAGCAAACAGGATGGCCATCAGAAGAGGGAGAAAAACAAAACAAAACAAACAAACAAACAAACAAAACAGGACAGGAACCTACAAAGAAGGGTCTCTGAAAAACTCTACCCAGCAGTATATCAAAGTAGATGCTGAGGCTCATAGCCAAACTTTGGGCATAGTGCAGGGAAACTTACAAAAGAAAGGGGAGATAGAAAGACCTGGAAGGGACAGGAGCTCTACAAGGAGAGCAACAGAACTAAAAATTCTGGGCACAGGGGTGTTTTCTGAGACTGATACTCCAATCAAAGACCATTCATGGAGATAACCTAGAACCCCGGCAGAGATGTAGCACATGGCAGCTCACAGTCTCCAAGTGTGTTCACGAGAAAGGGGTACAGCGACTGTCTCTGACATGAACTCAGTGGCTGGCTCTTTGACCTCCCTCATTCCCCAAGGGAGGAGCAGCCTTGCTAGGCCACAGAGGAGGACATTGCAGCCAGTCCTGATGAGACCATTTAGGCCAGGGTCAGATGGAAGGGGAGGAGGAACCACCCCTATAGGTGGACTTGGAGAGGGTCATGGGAGAAGATGAGGGAGGAAGAGTGGGAGTTGGGGGGAATGAGGCGGGAGACTATGGCTGGGATATAATGTGAATAAACTGTTATTAATATAAAAATCAAAAGAAAAAAGAAAATGATAAGAGCAAATATGTTCTCAGTAGGTGTAGCTTTTGGTTATAACTAATTACCAGAGTGGAAGTATCAATCAGGCCAGAGCTCCTTAAACCTTTTCTAATCATAATCGCTTTTCATTAGAGAACTGCTTATATAGGTATATAAAATCAATGTATAATTCAAATATTTAAAACTGTTCCTTAGCATTTACAAAATTGTGTCATTTATTAAACAAATCACAGTACACACTGAAATAAAATGATAGGCTCCTTTCAAAAGTCATCTCCTGCTCTGTTCGGTTCTTGAGTTTTGGAACTGATGGGAAGTATAGATGCCAATTGGCCAAATACTTATAGAGCTGTCCTTGCCAGAGAAGAGGAAATAATCACATCATTTTATTAATACTTCTCATAATCTTCTTACATAATGTCATCTTTACATTTTCCATTTCTTACTTGTAAGGAAACAATGCATATCTTATTTATGTATTCATTACATCATCTTTTGAAAATTATCATAATTTTCCTTTTCCTAAGTGTTTTTCCAAACTAACTAAGGAGCAATTTTGCTAACATTCTAATGTGATCCATAAACAGATAGTGGGTGTTTTATTAAGTTCCTTGCAGAATGCTTTGTTTGTTAGGTTTTATTTGAAGTTATTTATTTACTTATTTATTTATAGTGCTGGAAATTGAACCTTGACCTAAGACATGCTAAGCGAGCACGCTATCACCAAAGTAAAACTGTGGCCCAAAAAACTCTTTTCCTATCACAAGTTTCAGAGATACTAAGTTTGTGAAAAAAGTACATACATATATACTATATATATACGTATGTATACATATTTTGTTATTTATAGCATATTAGATTTATAATCATTTAGTATTAAGAATATTTTTCACTGGTTGAAAAATCAGTCTCAGAAATGACCCTTGTGCCCAGATATTTTGTTTCTGTTGCTCTTCTTGTGAAGCTCCTGTCCTCTCCAGGTCCCACCACTTCCCCCTTCTTTCATATGGTGCCCTACACTCTGCCTAAAGTTTGACTATGACTCTCAGCATCTGCTTTGATACACTGCTGGGTAGAGTCTTTCAGAAGTCCTCTGGTAGGCTCCTGTCCTGTTTCCTATTTTCTCCTTCTTCCAATGTCTGTCTTGTTTGTCTTTCAGAGTGAGGACTGATCATTTTACCATGGGTCCTCTTTCTTGTTTAGCTTACTTAGGTGTACAGATTTTAGTATGTTTATCCTATCTTCTAGGTCTAGTATCCACTTATAAGTGAGTATATAACATGTTTGTCTTTCTGCTTCTGAGATGCCTCATTCAGGATGATCTTTTCTAGATGCTACCATTTGCCTGCAAATTTCATGATTTCCTTGTTTTTAATTGCTGATTAGTATCCCTTTATGTATATAACCTAGAACCCCTGCTCAGATGTAGCCCATGGCAGCTCAGTAGCCAAGTGCATTGTCCTAGTAAGGGAACAGGGACTGTCTCTGACATGAACTCAGTGGCTGTTCTTTATCACCTTCCCCCGAGTGAGGAGCTGCCTTGCCAGGTCACAAAGAAGGACCTTGCAGCCAGTCCTGATGAGATCTGATAAGCTAGGGTCAGATGGAAGGGGGAGGAGGTCCTCCCCTATCAGTGGACTTAGAGAGGGGCATGGGAGGAGAAGAGGGTGGGAGGGTATGATTAGGAGGGAATGAGGGAGCAAGCTACAGCTGGGATGCAAAGCAAATAAAAAGTAATTAATGTAAAAAATAAAAATTTAATTAAAAATGTAAAAAGCACATTTGTACAATAAAAGGAGACATACATGATGTTGACAGTATTAAATAATATGTCAAGGTATAGACAGGCGAAGCTTGAAAACTTATTATTTTTATTTTTTTGTTCTTGATTGTTGTTGTCTTGGAGTCCTGATCTTTTCCAAAGGGAAATAGAGGGAGGGTGGGCCTGAGTGAAACGGAATTGTCGGGGAAGGTGGGAGGAATGGAGTGGAGACAGGTAAATGATAGTCAACATGTGTTGTATGAGAGAATAATCTAGTTTCAATTAAATAGAACTCTGTTATTCTTCACCACTATGAGCCTACCTAAGATCGAATTTCCATCACCTTTTATTGCAGTGGCCTTCCTGATTTTATGTCCTCATGTAACTTGTTCTTGAAGATATGAATGGCCTGTGCAAACTTTAAACACATTTTATAACCCTCTATTTTTTTTTCATAAGAGACTCTACTGTTCTCCAAGACTACAGGATCCACCTCATTTCCCTTGAGCTCAACTCCAAGACTTCACCTTCAATTATTCTAACAACTTCTCTGTGCTATGGACACATACAGCTGTTCTGGTGTGTAACTCTCTGAGCCCCATGTCTGTGTCAATACAAGTCTTAAAGTCTCAGTGTAAACCATTTTTGTTCTGGTCAAGTTTGACATTTTGTCCTTGGCTTACATCAACACCAGCCTTCCTTCAATTCAGATCAACTCCATGGTCCAGTTTCTATTATATGTCAAATTTGACTTTCTTTGGAACACTTGCCATTATCTGATTTATTTATTTTTAATTAGAGACTGCTTCCCCAAGACTTTTGAAAGGCTTATGATGGTGTGGATTTAATCTCTTTTTCTTATTCAGCAATGGTCATTATTAAATAGAACAACAACATCAAAATCATCATATTTTGGGTAACTGAAACCAGAAACACAAGTCATAATTCTGGAATGGTAGGAAGTAAAAGATGATGCTTAATACAAGTTGACTCAATCCAATGACCACTCTTTTCCTGGTTGATAGATGATTGTTTTTAGACTGAACCTTGCAAGGCTAGAGAGAGCACTTTGCATCTGTGTTTTGTTCCTCATACATTTATTCCAATCTTACTGGCCCTACACTAATGGCTTAATTATATTCTAAAGGCCAGTTCCTAAGTATGGTCACAGAATGTTTAGTGTGCCGTAGGACCATCTGTTATGTTAATCTAATGTTTAATGTCTAGAACAACAAATAGGTAATATATGAACATTTAATATTGATGAATGTAAATAACTAAAATTGCTTTTTTATTTTCAGCATTAATATTTATTACAACATAGTGCAAGGTGAAGACCACGAAAAGGCTTAGAGAGAAAATATCAATGAAGCAAATAAAAAAACCCCAGAGAGACAGCCCAACCATACTTTGTATTCCAGCAACTGTAACTATTGGGGGAAGATAATCCTATCCAAGCTTCCCTGCTGACATACATATGATGAAATCCTGTCAACCAATAAAGCTATCTACAATTAATGAATACCGCCAGGTAAAATAGAGAAATATACACAGTGAACACTTACTTCCTCCTTTCAGTGTGGGGACCTCATCTGTCTTGAACCTCTGCAGACTTTGTGTATGGTCCCACAGTGAGTTCACATATTTTTTTCCTTCTTTTTTATTTTTATTATTAGTTACATTTTATTAACTCTGTATCCCACTCCCCCATTCCCTCCCAATCCCACCCTCCCTCCCTCCTCTCCTCCCTGTCCCTTTCCAAGTCTAATGATTGGGGTAAAGTTGCTTTTATGTTGATCTAGTAACCTGATTCTGAAGTTAAGCACAATTGCATCATGTTTCACTTGTAGAGCTACTTCTTGGTTTTGATGATGTTCCAAAGGCATTTATGATTTACTTCCTTTCTTAAGACTGAAAAAAATAGCTCATTATTGTCTTAGTTGTAGCGTAGACATCATGTTCTAAAGAGTGTTTTCATGTGTATACTCTCCCTGGAATACACTCTGAAACAGTCTACAGAGAGTAAATACATCCAAAGATGCTGGAGAAAAACAAGAGCTGGTTCTGTCTGTGCACTCTATCTCCTTTAATAACATATACAGTATTGTAATCATTTTATGCCATTTGAGAATTTATTTATGATTGTGATGTTAGTGCTATTATTATATTGTGATAAATGATGCCTAAATTATAAAGAAAGCTTCTCAAAAAATTGTGGCACTCATTACACAGACAGAATCTAAAACACAGTCTAAAACTTGTGAACAAAATTACAGTCATTTCTTTCTGTTTCTTTCTCTCTTCTCCCAGTCCCCACCTTGTGTACATGTATGTATGCATGCGTCTGCACATAGAAAAAGGTAGAGTTGTGTACATTCCTTTTAAGAAGGAATGATCAAGCCACAGTGCGGATCACACAGAACTGCGAATACATTTAAAAACCAGGTGTAGTGCTTTAGCTTTGTCCTTTTGTGCAGATAAGAAAACCAAATTTACAAGCTTTTAAACTAAACAATGAGCTTTAGTTAACTAAAAATCAAATTGAAACAGAGGTCTCAAATAAGACTAAATTAAATTTAATTATACTCTGTTCTCCATCAAAAGTGACAGAGTTTTCTATTATGTTTCTCTTGCACTGAATGAAATTTTTAGAAGTCTCCTATTGGCACATTGTTGTATTGCTAGGTACTTCTCTCCGTCTAAATTATACCTCTACATTTGTCTGAAGTTAAAGACTGAATAACATCTTTAAGGTAATTATGGAACACCTCAGTAACCTGAAAGATGAATTATATTTCATTTTAATCTCTTTAGAAATGATTAAACTAAAAATGAACTTTTAAGTTTCTTAAGCTCTATTTTATTTGATTCTGTCTAACATTTAAATTTTTATTCTTTCGACATCTATACATGATACCAAATGGTTTGCTCTCTAGAATTGGTTGTTTTATCTCATGTTCTCTTTTATGTACACAGTAGTGTCTGGCTTAAGTAAAAGACAAATTATTCTGACCAGTCTTTTTCCCAATGCAACACTGTTACTGCTGAGATATTTTCTCAGACCCACAACATATAATTCTAAATATAAAAACATTGTGCAAGCCTGAGGAGACTTAATACATTTTCAAATAAACTGATTTTGGTGGAGAAAGGAGGTAAAAGTATCAAATGTGTGTGTGATTATGTATGTACATTATTCTTCCTGTAACTATTGCAGATATTCAAGCATAATGGAAGAACACCATTCTTTCCAATGCCAATTATCTGTTGATAAAGAGAAAAGAATTACATAAAATATCATGGAAAATATGATAGGAAAATTTTGATTTTTTTTTTTTGTGTGTGTGGAAGAAAAGCTTTCTTATTTCTAAATGGAGATTTAAAGAGCAACCAAATGTTGATGCTTTTCCTTGTAGAACAGTAGCCTGAAGAAGCCCTCAGATACAAACCCACATTTCAAAGCCAAGAAAAATAGTTGTTGGCATGGCTTGAAAATGTCAAATAAAGGCCACAAACTGTTTGGCTGCATCTTCCTGTATTTCTTTATGGAAGGTCATAATCTGTTTTTATCTTCCTCCATTTCTTTACAAATGGCCATAATCTGTTTGACTTATCTTCTTCTAGTTCTTTTTTTTTTCAATCAATGTTCACAATGTTTTATCCCTTTGACATGTTAGAATCTTCTTTTGCTTTTTTTTTTTTTTTTCAATGCAGTTTATTCAGGAACCTTGAACAATCCTCGGACCCTGGGGAAAGCCAGCCCACAGCTTAAATAGCCTCTGGGTAGCCAACCCAGGCGTGCCACGTGGGCAATGCAGATAGGTCCACATACATGGAAGCAAGCCAGATCCTCAGCCTTAGCCAAATGTGAAATTGTTCGTGACAGAGAGCACTCACCATCGGGAAGGTGGAAGGCGGAAACCAGCTCCATCTTTAAGGCATAGCATTACACATTTTATTTGTTTCCTCTATTATTCTCTTCATAAGCATAGATGTAAGGTCATCTCGTGATGAGACTTGATAGACTAGAATCAGAAGGAAGGAGAAGAGGACCTCCCCTATCAGTGGACTTGGGGAGTGGTGTGGGTGGAAAAGAGGGAGGGAGGATGGAATTGGGAGGGGAAGAGGGAGGGAGCTATGGGGGGAACACAAAGTGAATAAAGTGTAATTAATAAAAATAAAACTATGTCAAATAAATAAGTGTTTCTGGGGAATTGCATCTGCTTTTGAAACCTGTATCAATTTCTTTGCTTTTCTTTCTTTCCTCAGATCTGACGATTTCCTATTTCTGAGAGTATGAGTTTTTTTCCATGTTCTTAGACTTCTATTTCATTTCTTTTAACACTCAAATGATATATTTTTTCAAATAAGCAGGAGAAATAACTGAAAGATTTTAGATTACTGCCTTGTTCCACCTCAAGACATTCAGCAGCCTAACCAACCTTTAGGGTAGGTTGCAGCTCTGTCCTTGCTTTTGTTGCATTTTTTAAATATATTTTTTGTCTTTGAGAATGCCATATATGCATGCAATAAAGTATATAACACGCCACCTTTTCCCTTCAAACTCCTCCTATTTTCTCCCCAACATTTCCCTCCCAACTTGATGGCAGAGGCATCTTCTTTTACAACTCCATATACTACTAGATTTTCCTCCTCCTCTTGCTCTAATTTGTTCATAGTCAGTACTAACTCCAACTCGTGTTGCTATACATGTACCGGTGTGGAGCAACTTAATGGATAATTCAAAGCACACTAGTAGTCACAACTTCAAAGAAGAATGTTTTTCCTTAGCAGCTTCTACCTTCCAACAGTTTCTCAATAAGTAGCAGAGCCTGGAGATCAACTGTAAATATTGTTTTTATTTCCTCAGATGAGAGAATGAGATGAGATTCAAGCTTTACAACTACATGGCTTGGGCTAATTCCAGAGCTTTTCTATCTCTGTTCTAACTATCCTCAGCTTAGGCCTGGAAGTTACTCACCTCCATACACTCTTATCTTCTGCAAACCTAGATCTTGATGGCTTCAGTTTCCAGCCTCCATCTGCTAACCTAGGCCTAGAATGTTTTTAGCCTCCAAGACTTATTGCTGAAAAAGCTTACACTTTCTAGTTCTTTGTGAACTCTTGCTGGCTGGTTCAACTCAGTTGTTCTAACTCAAAACTCCTCTCCAAGCTTACTTATTCAAACTAGCTTCTCTCCAGTTCTCACTAAATTGCTCCCAATTCAACTGAACTTTACCAAACTGTACTGTACTCCCAAACTCTACTGTAAAGTTTCCACCAACTCCCCTGCTCTCTCTCTCTGTGCTGCTATCATGTACCTTCTTTTTCATGTCTGTTTTCCTGAGAGTTGGATATATACTATCTCTGACTGATTCTGCCAAATTTTTCTCTGATTCATCATTTTGTCTGTCCCTCAATGAGATGTCATTGTTTGGAATTAAAGGTGCCTACTAACTTCTAGCCAGAGGGATTAAAGGTTTGGATGTGATCACTAGCCAGAGTAGTCATGCTACCTGATTAAAATTCCTCTAAAAGCAACTTCCTATCTCAGCTAGAATTTTGGGTGGCTTAAACTTATTTATTTATTGCTTCATTTATCCATTCCTGGAAAAGCTTTTGTTTCCATTCTTCTTCATCCCTTTTTTCTTTTATTAAAGATATTTTTTTTCTCACATAATATATTCTTTTTACCTTCTTATCTCCCTCCATTCTTCCCAGTTCCTCTGCAATTCTCCAAACTAAATCCACCCACTTTCTGACTCTCCTTAGAAAACAAACCAGCTTCTAAGGGATAATAATAAAATCAAATGAGATGAAACAGACAATTAAATGAAAAGAACACAAAACAAAGTCACAGTCTCTTTGTCCTGACTGTCAATAGAATTTGATCAATTAGCCAATATCTCTGTGATACCCATCAAATGTTTAATTTCATTTTTTTTTAAATTATGGACCTCTGTCCAGTCACCACTTTCTCTCATTGTCCTATTTCAATTCCTTTTGCCCCTACATCCTTCTAATTCATTTGTCTCCATTTCAGAACTTGCTCGGGCTACAGCTTGGATATAACTGTTGTTAAAAGTTTGGTACAATTGGCAGTTGGTAAAACTTTCAAATGGTAGAGCTTGTTGGAGAGAGTCAGAAAAGGGAGTATGCTCTAAAATATAATCCTGAGACCCAGTCCCTCTCCTGTGTTTTGTTGCTTAGCTGCCAAAAGGTAAGGAAAGCAGCTTCTTTCTGTGATTTTTCACCTAACTAAACAACAAAAAATAATAGTCTGACTTAACCATGTACTGAACTTCACAAATGTGAGCCAAAACAAACCTTACTTTTCTTTTTAATATATCTGGAATATGTGGGTATGGTAACAAACCTAGCCATCACAGAGTGATTCACAAAATCTGATTGCTCATGTTAAAAAACTTCACGTAGGAGTTAGAATAACAATATTTTTTTTTGCTCTGATCAAAATTATCAAAGGGACCTTGATTTTTACATACTCAGTTTTATCCTGTTTTTTTTCTTCATAGATATTATCCTGACTTGATGAAATTATTTTATTATTCTTCATATATCAAGAATGTAAAGCACAAGAACAGTAGTCTTTGTTTTGTTTTCAATGATTTGCCTTGCACAGAATTACTGCAGGAAAAAACCTATTAAAAAAGTCATAATCTAAGCTTCACTAAATGTAATATTAGCAAAACACTGTTTGGCTCTTCAGTGGGCTGAGGAAATGAAAAATGAAAAATAAATGAATATGAAAATAAAACACATGTTGGTATATACATAGAGTCTAGTAAAACATTCAAAATGTAACAACTCTTTCTTATAAGCTTTAACTTACTTATTTTTGTTTACTAAATTTAATTTTCTTCTAATATTGGCAGGGTAACAGAAGGGATATATGATCATGAAAAATCAAAGGCTTCAAGGTGTTAAAGTGTATGAGACACAACACATCCTATCTTTAATGGCCCTTACTCCTACCACTGCCTCCTCATGCCATTCTGACTTCCTGATATATATGTAAATATGTTGAATCCCTCAATGAGAAGTCTCATGTACTCAGATTAAATCCTCTATGCCATTAACTTTATCAGAAAAGCAGTACTATCTTGGTATTATAAATATTTTATGCTTAAATTTTTGGGATTTAAAACAAATTGGATTATTTCAAACTTGAATATTAATAGCAAAACTCAGTGTAAATATTAATGAATAAATCCATATTTGAAAGGCCACATTTGTTACTAAGATGCAAAGGGAGTGAAAGGCAAGAGGAGTCAAGAGAAGTGTCAGCAAATTTCATGATTTCCTCCTTTTTGATTGCTGAGTAGTATTCCATTGTATAAAAATACCACAATTTCTGTACCCATTCCACCGTTGATGGACATCTGGGTTGTTTCCAGGTTCTGGCTATTACAAATAGAGCTGCTATAAACATGGTTGAGCAAGTGTCCTTTTTGTGTACTTGAACAAACTTTGGGTATATACCTAGCAGTGGTATAGCTGGGTCTGGAGGAAGTACTATTCCCATTTGTCTTAGAAAGCGCCAGATAGCTTTCCAGAGTGGTTGTACCAGTTTACATTCCCACCAGCAGTGGAGGAGGGTTCCCCTTTCTCCACAACCTCTCCAGCATGTGTTATCGCTTGAGTTTTTCATCTTGGCCATTCTGATGGGTGTAAGGTGATATCTCAGGGTCGTTTTGATTTGCATTTCCCTGATGGCTAATGAGGATGAGCATTTCTTTAAGTGTTTTTCTGCCATTCGATATTCCTCTGTCGAGAATTCTCTGTTTAGCTCTGTTCCCCATTTTTTAATTGGATTACTTGGATTGCTGCTTTTCAGCTTCTTTAGTTCTTTGTATATACTGGATATTAGTCCTCTGTCAGATAAAGGGTTAGTGAAGATTCTTTCCCAATCTGTAGGCAGTCGTTTTGTTTTGATGATGGTATCCTTTGCTTTACAGAAACTTTGCAGGCAAATGGTGGGATCTAGAAAAGATCATTCTGAGTGAAATATCCCAGAAGGAGAAAGACAAACATGGGATATACTCACTTATATAGACCTATAAGATATGATAAACATAATGAAATCTATACACCTAAAAAAGATAATCAATTGAGCAGACATGGGGTAAGATGATCAATCCTCATTTAGAAAGACAGATGGGATGTGCATTGAACGTATGACAGGAGTCTACTGAGCGCATCTGAAAGACTCTAACTAGCAGTGTTTTCAAAGCAAAGACTCATGACCAAACCTTTGGCAGAGTACAGGGAATCATAAGAAAGAAGGGGAGTTAGTCTGATGGGGAAAGGATAAGAGCTCCACAAGGACCAAATATATCTGGGCACAGGGTCTTTTCTGAGACTGACATTCAACCAAGGACCATGTATGGATATAACCTAGAACCTCCACTCAGATGTAGCCTGTGGTAGCTCAGTAACCAATTGGTTTCCCAAAGTGAGGGGAACAGGGACTATTTCTAACAGGAACTCGATGACTGGCTCTTTGGTCTCCCCACCCCCGAAGGGAGGAGCAGTCCTGTTAGGCCACAGAGGAGGGCTTTGCAGCCAGTCCTGAAGATACCTGATAAAACAGGATCAGATGAATGGGGAGGAGGTCCCCCCCATCAGTGGACTTGGAAAGGGGCACGGTGGAGATGAGGGAGGGAGGGAGGGACTGGGAGGGAATGAGGGATCGGGACACGGCTGGGATACAGAGTTAATAAAATGTAACTGATAAAATAAAATAAAATAAAATAAAATAAAATAAAATAAAATAAAATAAAATAAAAAAAAAAGAGAAGTGTCAGTGTTCATACCAGAGCCTGGGGCATATTTAGTTGTGGTGAAGTTTGATTGCCTAACTATGGACATTTGCCTGACATCCAAAAGAAATTGATACAATTATGTTTGGTATTTTGAATCTGTTCCACATGTTTATACTTAGATTTCATGAGCTCAGGAATCACTTTTTCGCCGTAAACTAGGCTCTCTAAATCGACAGGATCGATGTACACATGAACTCACAGAGTGTGGGAATACACAGGGCCTGCAAGAACCTACACCAGACAGCATCCTAGAGATGAAATAGAAGTATGCAAATCTCACATCTTTTCCCTGAAGTGTCTTCCAATTGGTAACCACTTGCAAATAAAAATTTAGCCTTCTTCAAGGGAGTCTCATTAGGGAACCAAATTACTCTTAAGGGTAGCATACATGCCCATCAACAGCTAGTCAACTGAAAACGGCCACAAAAAACTTTGGAAACTCATTGTCTCAAATGTTATGATAGACCTTTACTTCTTTTTAATTCTATCATTTTTATTGTATTATATTATATTTCTATGTTTTCTCTCCTTTTACCCTACAGGTCCTTTAGATATATATTCTGGCTTCTAGTTTAGTGTTTTTATGGGATGCCTGAGTATGTGAATGAGCTGTTCTCTGCATCTTATCTATTTCTTGTGCCTTTCTTGCACATTTTTCTTGTGTTTGTTTTGTCTTATTTTGATGTGATAGGTTTATTTCATTATTATCCATTTGAAGCCTGTTTGTGATCCAGATGCGAGGAGAACTGGTGAGGAACTCGGAGAAATACTGAAGAATGGGAAGTCATAATCAGGATATATTAGAGAAAATAATCCATTTCAATTAAAGGAAAAATAAGTTAGAAATAATTAAATTATATTTATGGATGATCAGAGAATAGGATATATGAATTAGTATAGTTTTGACTATCTTGGTAGTTCCCTTCTAAAAAAAATATTTTTCAAGTACAGGCAGGGAAAATTGCTCATTGGCAAAGTACTTTCCTAAAATGCACCAGACCTTGTGTTCAGGAACTTGTACTCACACTACCACCATCACCACCACCACTACAGCATATAGGTAGTTTTTAAAATTAGCAAATCAATACAATCACAGTTATAGTGCAAAATAGAAAATTGGTCAAATACACTTAGCATCATAATGGGATATGCATTGAACGTATGACAGGAGTCTACCACAGAAAGCATCTGAAAGACTCTACCTAGCAGTGCTCCAAAATAGATACTAAGACTCACAACCAAACCTTTGGCAGAGTGCAGGGAATCATATGAAAGAAGGGGAGTTTGATGTAGAAAGGATAGGACCTCCACAAGGACCAAACGTATCTGGGCACAGGGTCTTTTCTGAGATGGACACTCAACCAAAGTCCATGAGAGGATAAAACCTAGAACCTCTGCTCGGATGTGACCCATGATAGCTCAGTAATCAATTGGTTTCCCATAGTAAGGGGAACAAGGACTATTTCTAACATGAACTCAACGACTGGCTCTTTGACCTCCCCACCTCCCAAGGGAGGAGCAGTACTGTTAGGCCACAGAGGAGGACTTTGCAGCCAGTCTTGAAAATACCTGACAAAAGCGAGTCATATGAAAGGGAGGAGGTCCTCCCCTATTATTGGACTTGGAAAGGGGCAGGGAGGAGATGAGGGAGGGAGGGTGGGATTGGGGAGGGAATGAGAGATACAGCTGGGATACAGAATTAACAAAATGTAACTAATGAGAAAAATAAAATTATGGAAAAAATATATTATCACTGATTTGGTATAATTAATTCCAATTTCCCTATCTGATATTTATGTAATGGGTTGTTTCTTATCATGTTAATTTGGGAATATACATGTTAAATATTTGTTTGTTTGTTTTCTGAGTTATTCTCACCTATGTTTCAGGACTTTTAATCTTTTGGGTACCTTCTCATCTTGTTTGTTTGTCCATGAAATATCTAATATGAATTCATGAATTCAAATGCATTTGTACTCTATGACTGGCATATTCAGTTCTCTGTGATTAGATGCATTTCTGGGCTACTGTATGCTTCTTTTCTGTTCTCCTTCTCCAAGTTTGATCATTTTCAACTGAGACTGCCTATGCCAAAGCTCTTGATACTCCCACTAATTTTAAAACTCATGTCAGATAGACCCAGCTGAGATGCAGCTTCCGTGTCCTGATAAATTGTCCCAAGTCTGTTCTCTTCCACAACTCAGACATCATATAACTCATAATTCAGGTAGCATGTAGGAGTGTGTGTAGAGAATGTTGTGTGCTCATTGCCCGTGCCACTTCAGCATCATAAATATCGATGGTACTTCAGTGAGGACACACAAACTCTTCTGCTTTAAAACAGAGTACATAACATAATTCTAGGAGAATGTTGTTGGCATTCCAAATGATTTAGACTTTCATGTATGTGAATCCTTGATATGTCCAACATGGCAGCTCTGTAATAATGTTTCAGATTTCAGTATTTTTACACACAAACTTACACACATGCACACACATGCATGCATATACATTCATGTATACACAAATGCACAAAAACATGCACACACATGCAAACATACGTGTGCACACACAAACACACACGTCAGACACACATACACTCCTGAATACAGAACTATAACCTTGTCAGTTTGTATATTATCTACAAGTATAGGATCTCAAGATAGACTTTCAGACCATACTTTGAAGCTCTGTTCCTTGTTCAATATAGTTACAAAGAATATTACGTTAAATATTGTTTAAAATTACAGCTCCTCTTCATGAGTCTACATTTGCATTCAATGCCCATAAGTTTTAGTGCTTCAGCATGCATGTTTGAAGGGTTTCAATATATCAAATATCAAAGACTAGTTCTCTTGATTTGGAAATAATTTTATCTGTTTAGAAGATGGAAACGACACTGTAATAAATGTTTTGGTTTAGTCTTTCCAAATTTGATAAAGTCATGAAGGGATATAGCTAGAAGAATGAGGCAAGATGCTTTTAGGTTTTGATACTAGATTAGAGCTTCATGTGACAAATTATTGAGCTGTGATTCTTTAATATTCCTAAAACACCTTTTTCATCTCCTATAGTCACATTTTGTTTTAGGATATCTTGTCCATGACTTCCAATGTACAGCTTGTTCAATACCTCAGATTTTTATTGAGTTTTCCTCTGCATAAAACCTTTATCAGACAATACCATGGGAAGGATGCATGAGGTATACTTCTTGTTTTTAGTCACTTGCTTCACTTTTCTTTAGAAACTGCATATTCAGATCCATCAATTCTGCCTATTGACTTTGCTACAGAAAAAAGAAATCTAATAGAAAGTCGGGATTACACTAAAGAAAATCAGTTAAATGTTCCTTGGGGAAAATCATGTGAATAGAAACAATGATAAAATTAAAAAAATCAGTCACCTTAATTTTGTCTGTCTGCATACCTAGAAGGGAAATGAGATAATTTCAAGACACTCTTTTCAACCCTTTTATAATAAAATCTAAAATGCATACCTTGTAGATGACCTCCTTGAAGATACATAATACATATATCTGTTTAAATACAAACAGCGAAATGGCTTTAATGAAGATAAACCTTTGGAATATAGAAGAATCTCCAGAGCTCTTAGCTGCTCAAGAGAAACATGTGAAGTCTGTTTAGAGGGTTAGGGGACCAAAAGAAATTTCTCATTTACAGAAATTTCTGTGCTACAACATAGTAAACACTGTATTATTATCTAATTATTCACTATGTGATGAGATGAGGAAGATAGTACATTTTTAAAATAAATCATTTATTCTCTTTATGTATATAAGATGCTATTTTAAAACAAAACAAGACTCAGGAAACAAAGCATTGTTAAATATGTCAAGCCAGTACTTACATATTCAACACAGCTTGGAAAATTAATTCTTGTTAAGATCAGCAAAAATCAAATTTAACAACACCAGCCTGTCAACTGACTAACTCCACCAGGAACTAATCTCCACAAGCTAGCAAATGTTATCAGGGATTATCAAAGCTACTGTCAAGAGAATGTGAACTTGAGGCTTCTCATGTCTAGAGGGATTATAAAATGTATGCAGATTTGGTAAAAGAAGATAATTAACTTGATGTTTTTCCTTCATCTACCATAACTGAAATTCCATATAAATTAATGAGCAACTTGAATATTAATCTCTATAGAGGTCAGGAAGCAAATGATTAATAAAGTTATAAATAATAATGAATTTTATAGTTGTTTCTTCTCTCGGTAAGACACTGAGACACCTTAACAGAAACAGGGCAATGTATATGACTTTGGAAATCAATTTTTCTTACTCTGTAAATGTTAAGAATTGAGCCTTGTGGTGGTTTGTATAAGAATGGCCCCTAGAGATTCATGTGTTGGAATGGTTGGCCATAGGGAATTATGTCACTCTGGAGGTAGACATTAAGATCTCATATGCTCAAACTATGCCCAGAGTGGCAGGCAATCTATTATTGTTGCTTAAATCAAGATGTAGAACTCTCAGCTCCTTCTCCATCTCCATGTCTGCTGCTTACTGCCACACTCCCTGCCATAATGGATAAACCTCAAAAACTTAAGGGAGCCACAATTAAATATTTTCTTTTATAAGAGTTGTCATGGTCATGGTGTCTCTTCAGAGCAATAAAACCTAAACTAACAAAGAAGTAGGTACCAGAGACTGGGGTATTGTAGAAATAGGCCTGACCATGTTTTTGTTTGGAGGATTGTGGATTTGGGGACTTTGGATTAGGAAAGCAATGGAAGTTTTAAGCGCTGCTTAATGAGCTACACTAGTAGAAGCATAGAAGACAGTGGCAATGAGGGGGATTTAAATTGTGGAGTCCTGGCTCAAGAGCTTCAAGGAGGAATTTTCGTATGTGGCCTAGAGACTGTTGTTTTGATATGTTGGCAAAGAATGTGGTTGCTTTATGCCCTTGTCCAAAAAGTCTGCTTGAGGCTAAAGTGAAAAGTTTTGGATTGATACCATTGGCAGAAGAAATCGCAAACAGCTTAGACCTAGTTTAGACCCTCTTATGAAGAGCTATTTGACGAAAAGGAGCAAGCTGAGCAAGAAAACAAAACAAAAAAAAAAAAAAAGAAAGAAAGAAAATGTATGTATTAAGGATAAAGGGGGCACCTGGAAGGAGAATGGAGCTAAAAGTGGTCAAGGACATAGAAATTAAACATATTAAATGAAATAAAGGGAGTGGTGACCTCGGGACAAAATCTCACCCACTTAACTTTCCATCTTGTGAAAGGGAATTAAAGAACAGTGTAGGTCTAGTTCAGGTAATATACACCTTTGTATCTTCACTCGGGAGGCAGATACATGAAATCTCTGAGTTCAAGGTCAGCCTGGTAAAAAGAGCAAGTTCCAGGACAGCCAAGATTAGGAAGTGAAGAAAACTATCATCAAGAGAGGGGTGGTGAAGATGTAATTGAAGGAGAGCGCCATGTTCCAGCGTCAGAAAGTAACAATGTTGCAGCTTCATGCCTGCAGTTCTGGCTTTAGAGTCAAGGATTGAAGAACAGGATAATGTAATCTCCATCTGAGACTAAGGAGAGCCAGTGAGGTCAGGTGTGTGGCGGCAGTGTACCTGCGTAGAGGCCCAGAGAGGACATTGTGTAAAGTTGAAAAGATGAAGCCTGGATTTCCGTCGAGACCACAAGAAGTTAGAGATGCCAGAGCCATAGGATACCTAAAGGAGAAAGCTGCTAAGCAGCCGTGGACCCAGCACAAGTGAAAGAAGTGAGTTGCAGTCAACAAAGCTGAAAGAGTTAGAGAGCTGAAGCGTGTTTTGTCATCAGACATGGAGATGCCAAGCTTAGAGTTTGCCCAGCAGGTGTTCTGTCTTGATCTGGTCCAGTATTTCCTCCCTTCCGTACATTTTGTAACGGCAATATGTATCCAGTGCTGTTAGATGTCAGAAGTATATGATCTTTTTTATTTTGATTTTACAACGATTTACAATTAAGGGATTGCATTAATCTCAAGAAACTTTCAACTGTAGACTTTTAAACAAGTTTGAGACTATTATAGATAATGGGGATTTTTGAAGCTGGACGAAATGCATTGTTATGGTTATAAACCTATAGGGATCAGGGAGTGGAATGTGGTGGTTTCAACAGGACCTCCAAAGATTCATATGCTTGAATACTTGGCTATAGGGAGTTCACTATTAGGAGTTGTGGCCTTGTTGGAGGAATTGTCACTGTGGAGTGTAAGAGATTTTTTTTCAGTTTTGTTAAAAACACAGAAATGTTATTGGAATGTTTTTTGTTTTAACCCCAGGTTTGGGACATAGGGCTGCTTCAGATTATCCAAGCAAACCATGATTTTTCTTGTGCTCTAGCAGGGGTGCAGTTGTACCAGCAGCAGATGACTTCTGCAAGGGAATGATATTTGGGATTCTGGAGACATGTGAGAAGATATGTAACTGTAAGCGCCTTATGAGGGCCTGTGATGGCTGCAGCTCCTGGTCCTGCTGTTGTTGCTGCTGCTACTCTTATTGCTGGTTACTATTGCTGGTTGCTGTTTGGGGCTGATTGGTTGGTGTTTGGATGCTGTTGATTGCTCTTTGTCCAGTGGTTGTGCACGAAGAGACGAAAAAAAAAAAAAAAAAAAAAGAACAACTGAATATCCTGAAAAAGAAGATCAAACATGCCCCAAGGAACTTGATACCCCTAATGAGCAGGAAGTAGTTTCAGTGATAACAATGCCCCCTTTACCATCTGTCCTCTTTTAATCTCTCCTACCTAATGTTAGGAGAGAGTGTTAGAAGGGTAGAATAAAGGTGGGGAAGGGTGGAAAAAAAAAAAAAAAACGAACAAAGTATAAAAACTGTCTACACTGGAGCCAGGCTTTGAGATCTTATAACCTTAACATACTTTCCATAAGGCACAGTCTCTTTTTGCTGCCTGTGGATCAAGATGTAGAACTCTCAGATCCTTCACTAGTATCATATGTCTGCCTGTATGCTGCTGTATTTCCTGCCATAATGATAATGGAACTAAACCTCTGAAACTCTAAGCCGGCCCCAATTAAATGTTTTCCATCATGAGAGTTGTCATGGCCATGGTGTCTCTTCACAGTAATAAAACCCAAACTCAGATTGAAATAACCTTTTTTATATTAATGTAACAATATTTTAATATTATATTTTAGTTTTCTATCACAATCACATGCTACAATTATACTAATATGAAACTGTAGTTATATATTTAACACAGGAGAATAATATTGATAATATTAAAATATCTTTGTGGACAAAATATGAACTTTTAAGTTAAGCTAAATCTCAAGCAGGATTTGAAAACACTGTATTCAAGTGTGTACTTTATTTATATTATCATTTACTCTGGTTATATTTCAAAGAAACACACAGAAATGTATTTGTTATGTCTTGTGCCATGTGTTAGGTCGGAGTTATAATGAACTGAGGAGCATTGCAAGATCACTTCCCAATAATTAGGCTTCTGTTTAAAATTGGAATAAGAAACCACTTAATTACTTAAAGGTGAAAAAGTATATGGGTATTGCAAAGTACAATCCTTTGTAAAGGGCTGAGTTCTTAGGGTTAATTGGAATAGATGTCAAGTCACAGGAAATTTACTGATGAAGGGAGTTTATGTGTTAGAAAATAACATTTGTGTTTGTAAGCAAAACATGGCTGTGTTTAATTTGTAGGAAATCATGACACAAAAATTGAAATGTGAGTCTTCAGACCACCTTTTAATGTGATAAAGACGAAATAATGCCACTTTTGTAAGCAGGAAGGACTCCAGTCGCCATGCCACCTCTGTTGTACTGCGTTCCCTGTAGATTCCCATAGGAAATGAGGAGTGTGATCTTCTAAGGCGTTGCCTTACAGCATGTTAGGATGGAAACTACCCTGGAAGCTATCGACTTTGTAAAATTTATTTAAATCCTAGAAGACTAACATTTTAGAAATATGCACTGAATGCATGAAAAAGCATTAAAATTATGGAAATTAGCTGATGGTAAGTGATTGTTTCCATCCATCATCCTTGTGAGCTCCGAAGTTCAGCACTACCTCTTAATTAACTTTTATAAACACCTTAGTATACTTGGAAATATTTAATGTTTTGGAGTAACAGACAACAGGAAAAATTAATGAAGAGCACCACAATTTACATGAAAAGTGCAAAATGTCTTGACATTTGAAAATAAAAGAAAATGAAGTAAGCAAGCTATCAAACATTTACAGGAAGTCAAATAAGTTTTGACCTTCTCTTCTATCCTTTAACTGAAAGCCTTTACTACCACTTACATAACATTGTTTTTGTAAATATGTTTCAGCGCAATTAGTTCAATTCAATTTTATTTTTGGGAGAAAATAGAATGTATCGTTGTGAAACAGAGTGTCCCACTAACAAAGAATAACCTAATCTTAGAAATGAACAACAATGTGAACAATCCTCACATTCTAAGTGATAAGAAATAATACCTTTATTTTAAGAATGAAAACAAATGTTTTTGGCAGTTGTTTATAAACTTGCTTTGAACTTGGGGCTGGTAAATACAATGATACTTGTGTCTTTTCCATTTGAAATTCTGTTAGATTTGCTTAACTTTAAATTATACTTTGGAAACATTTCAGGCATACTATTGGGCATGATTGAACATTAATAAGAATATTGTCTAATACCAGTTACAACCCTTTATAAGGATACTCTTTTCTTTTTTAATTTTTATTAACTACGATTCATTCACTTTGTATCCCAGCTGTAGCCCTGCTCACTCATCCTCTCAACATCTCACCTTCTCTCCCTCATTCCTCCTTTGTTTTTATTCTTTTTTTAATTAAATTTTTATTTTTTATATTAATTACACTTTATTCGCTTTGTATCCCAACTGTAACCCCTTCCTTCATTCCAACTCTCCTTCCTTCATCTCTTCCCATGACCCTCTCCAAGTCTACTGATAGAGGAGGTCCTTTTCCCCTTCTATCTGACCCTAGCTTATCAGGTCTCATCAGGACTGGTTGCATTGTCATCCTATAAGGCCTGTCAAGGCTTCTCCTCCCTCAGGGGTAGGTTGTCAAAGAGCCAGCCACTAAGTTTAATGTCAGAGACAGTCCCTGTTCCCATTAATAGTGAACTCACTTGGATACTGAGCTGCCATGGGCTACATCTGTGCAGGGGTTCTAGGTAATATTCATGAATGGTCCTTGGTTGGAGTATCAGTCTCAGAAAAGACTCCTGGGCCCAGATATTTTGGTTCTGTTGCTTTCCATGTGGAGCTCCTGTTCTCTCCGGGTCTTACTATCTCCCCCATCTTTCATAATATTGTCTGCATTCTGCCCAAAGTTTGGTTATGAGTCTTAGTGTCTGCTGTTCTCTCCGGGTCTTACTATCTCCCCCATCTTTCATAATATTGTCTGCATTCTGCCCAAAGTTTGGTTATGAGTCTTAGTGTCTGCTTTGATACACTGCTAGGTAGAGTCTTTCAAAGGCCATCTGTGTAGGCTCTTGTCCTGTTTCCTGTTTTCTCCTTCTTCCAATGTATCCTGTTTGTCTCTCTGAGTGAAGATTGTTCGTCTTATCCAGGGTCCTCTTTCTTGTGTGGTTTCTATAAGTTTAAAGATTTGTGTAGGTTTATCCTATATTATATGTCTAGTATCCACTTATAAGTGAGTGTATAGCATATGTGTCTTTTTGTTCCTGGGATACCTCACTCAGGATGATCTTTTCTAGATTCCACCATTTGCCTGCAAATTTCATGATTTCCTTGATTTTAATTGCTGAGTAGGATTCCATTGTGTAAATGTACCACAATTTCTGTATCCATTCCTCAATTGAGGGACATCTGGGCTGTTTCCAGGTTTTGGCTATTATGAACAAAGGTGCTATGAACATGGTTGAACAAATGTCCTTGTTGTGTACTTGAGCATATTTTGGGTGCATGCCCAGGAGTGGTGTAGCTGGAGAGGAAGCACTATTCCTAATTGTCAGAGAAAGCGCCAGATTGACTTCCAGAGTGGTTGCACACAGCAAGATGGTACAGTTTCTCTGATTATTTCTCTATGTGGAAAGACTGTATTTTAAAAGCCGTTTTCCCTAACAGAATGATGTTCTTAAAACGGTTATTGACAAAAGCAAAAATTCATAAAACACTCAAAAATTGTTCTCCAAATCTGTTAAGTTAAGCCATACCTCTCTTCTCTGGCCAGCTTTGTAACTCAATGCAGTTGGTAGCAGCGCTCAAAGGAAGAGCTCCAGGACGTCTTAGTTTACAACTTACCCCATTCATCTTTTCTTAGATCATATAGTTTTTTATTTCCCCCCTTGGATTTTAGGCTATATTTGTCAACATAAACAAAGTAAATTTAATTTACCTCAGAGGTTATGTTGACTACTTTTTTCCCACTGATTAAATATTTGACAAAAATAATTTAATGGAAATAAAAAGTTTATATCATGACCTAGAATACATTCCACCATATTACAGGAAACATGGACTGAATCACTCTGTGTTGGCTGGGCTTTCTTACCTTATACTGACAAGAATCTGAAAATTTTGATCACAGTCAGAGAAATAGTTTCTCAAGTTTCCCCTAGTTGCTTAGTTCTAATATATAACTATACTAACCAAGGATAAGCAACTTCACATAATAGTACCAACACCTTCCCCAAACAGAATCACCAAGAGTTAAAATGCAAGAAGTTTTGAAATGTGTTTCACTTTCAAACTAATGCAGAAAGCTACGTTGTGGGTGAATTAGTAAAAACTGTATATATTTAACCTAACTGCTAAATCTATATTCTTTCGTACTTGACATTTCAATCTAGTGAAAAGGAATCTTCTATGAAGACTGGTCCCATGTTTATGTGTTATTGAGTCAGTGAATATGTGTAGACATTTGTGTTCACTAAAGTGGAAATTGTGAAAGAATTCACAGCACAGTAGAGGAGAAAATGAATTTCACACATGAGAATGTAAGGATTTGTCATGGAATGTGAACATTTACAGGCATAGAACATATGTGAGTGGCCCCTGTGGGATGTCCTTTGATGCTACATGGGAAGAGAAGCACTCTGATTCCATTTAACACAGAGGTATCTATAGTACACATCAAATGGTAAATGAGGATTACACAATTTGTAGAATCTTCCAACAGTGAATAGGTGCACGATGATATAAGATTGACTGAAAAGAAGAGGTTAGATTATTGGATATAGGATGATCCATATCACATGTAGTTCAATCTTAGGAATTTTGATTATTATTGTGTGTAAGGTGAACTGAATATGCTCTTGAAATGAAATCTGTATCCTATAGAAAACGATGTTCTCCATAAGCATCTCAAAGTCAAGTGTATATCCAAAGGACTAAGTTACTACACTGTTTGCTTTATTCAGTAAGAAGCTAAGAACACGACAGCAGGTCATCGTGGTTAGTACTCAATATGTTTGAGGCAACGACTAGTGCTTCAATCTGGCCGACACTTTGATGTCAGTGACACATTAAATTATTCCTAAAAATTTATTGCAAGTATTCCAATTCCATAGTGTTTAATTGATGATGGTCTTACTGTGTTTCAATATTTTTATTTGTTTTTTTCAAAACAGGGCTTCTCTGTGTAACTTTGGCTGTCCTGGAACTTCCTGAGTAGACCAAGCTAGCCTCAAAATCACAGAGTTAATAAAATGTAACCAATAATGATACAGAGTTAATAAAATATAAAGAATAATAAAAATAAAAATAAATAAAAAGTTCTTCATTTCTCATGGGAAGAATAAAACATTATGAAAAAAAAGTAAATAAATAAATAAATAAATAAATCACAGAGCTCTGCCTGCTTCTGCCTCCAGAGTCCTGGGATTAAAGGTGTGGGCCACTACTGCCCAGATAGAATCTAACACTTAATCTCCTTTCTGAGATGGAGCTGTTACATTTCACAGCTGTGTTGCCTTCTCCATGGTTTCTTGAAGATTCTCAACATGGTTTCTTTTTTTCCTCTGGCTAGAGAGAAGGCTGAAATTTTAAGAAGAATGAACATTTAACAAACTAATCTCATTAATTTTATATTTGCTCTTTTAATTTGATTAGGAATTTCTTATCTAAATATGTTGAACATCTCTTTGCTTATTTATAGTACAATTTTCATATGTACGTGTGTAAGGGTATGTGCACGTATGTACAGATACCCTGAGATAAGAGTTCTAGGAGTTAAATTTGCGAGGAATTGTGAAGACTATGATGTGGATGCTACAAACCAAAACTGGGTCATCTGATGGAGCAATACACTCTCAAATGTTGGGCCATCTCTCTAGAACCTATGTTTAATACCAAAAACATGCATAGTTTTGAGGATATGAGCTAAGTTCTTGTGCAAATTCCCCACTAAAATGAAACTTTACTTATACATATGGATATTATTGAATTCCTACTATCAAAATTAAAAACATAATTTCAATAAGCACTATTTTCATTCTGTTACTTAAAAACTTTCTGATTTATTTTTTAATTATTATTTTTATTTTTTTACATTAATTGCATTTTATTTGCTTTGTATCCCAGCTGTAGCCCCCTCCCTCATTTCCTCCCAATCCCACTCTCCCTCTCTCATCTCCTCCCTGCCCCTCTCTAAGTGCACTGATAGGGGAGGTCTGTTTATGAAACAGTTTTTACTAAGATTTATCTGATTTTATTCCATATGTATGAATATTTTGACTGCATGCATGCATGAACAACAAATGTACATATGACACCAAGGGATTCCAGAAGAGGGTGCTAGATATCCTGCAACTGAAATTACACATGGTTATAAGATGCCATGAAATGAATAAATGAAATGAACACCAAACCTGGGTCCTTTGCAAAGTATCAAATGTTCTTAAGCACTGAGATATTTCTCCAGCCCCTTATCATACAAATCTTATAACAAGTTAATTGGTTTTAGCTGAAATTACATAGAGCAATATTTATTGATACAAAGTAACATTTTACTTTTTATATCAGAATAAATTATGATATAATGGTAGCAATAATAATAATACTTAAAAAAAGTCTGGGCCAAGCTAGCATATATGCATATATATATATATATATATACACACACACACACACACACGCATATGTATTTATATATATAACTCCTTTCAATAAACACCTTGTTCAGTCTTTCACTAAAAATGCATATGAATATTGCAATAACAAAAATTAAAAACAAAATGGAAATAATGTACTGAAATTGAGGTGTTTCAAATGCAGAGTTATCTAACCTCATTTTACACTGATAAGATCAGCACATTGAGAATAAATTACAAGAAAAAAGCCCAAAGACATGAATTAAACTGCATGAAACAGTAGGCTAGCCAAGATTAATTCTCCTGGCTTTTAACTGTGTCTTGTGGACGGTTACTGAAGAATTGCTGTACGTCTAACACCGTGCTCTGCACGCACACTCGAGAGGAACTCTCCATCAAGTGAAACACTTTGTTGAGTCAGCAGGCTGCGGTGGCTTCAGTATCATTCTAAATGCAAAGTAGGTACCAATCTGTGTCCTGTAAACAGTGGGTGCCAGCGTGAGTCTCGGTTTGCACTGACAGTCCTTGAGTACCTTGTCAGAATGCCTGACAACCCGGGCATCACAGTAGCGTTCTTGGCCATCACTAGTTGTCCCCTCTAATGACCTCTCTCTCTCCCTTCACATTAGCAGCTTGAGTTTTGTCTTTCCTACTTCACCGCTAATTCATTCCTAAACCAATTCTAATTTATATTCTTCCCGCACTTTCCTACTGAAACTGCTTTTTCCCCAAGTCACCAGTGACCTCCTTTTTTTCTAAAACCAGTGGACGTTTGTTCAGCTTTTTTCTTCCTAAACACGAACCTGGTACTATAATGGACAGTTTCATCTGTCTCCTCCCATCTTTTCATAATAAAGGTTTTTTTTTTTATTTCTATGTAACTGAACTGTAGATACTTTTATTTCCTTTTCAATGATGTTTTAAAAGACTTGTGCTTTGCAATTTTCTATAATAACACACACATGCACACTCCTCCTTTATCCTTCCATAATGAGACTAGTTCACCCATTTCCTTTGTTATATTTTCTTTCCAAGAATAGATTTTCTACGAAATCCAGGCAGGCATATCCATTTAGTTTTACAGTTCGTACTCTGTTCAATTTATCTAGACCGCCTGCTCAGATGTAGCCCTTGGGCAGCTCAGTCTCCCTGTGGCTTCCCTAGTAAAAGGATCAGGGGCTATCTCTGACATGAACTCAGTTGCCTGCTCTTTGGTCACCTCCCCTGGTAGGTGCTCTAACTAGGCCACAGAGAAAGAGATCAAGATAGCCCTGATGAGACTGGGCTAGGAGGACCTCCCCTATCAGTGAATTAGAGGAAGGACATGGGGTAGGGAGAAGAAGGGAGAGTGAGACCAGGAAGAAATAAGGGAAGGGTCTACAGCTGACATACACGCAAATAAATTGTAATAATAATAATAATAATAAAGAAAAAATAAAAAGAAAACATTTTCATTGCTACAAGAACCCAAAATCAAGTTTATGTCACCACAAAAGACTATGTTGCAATACATTTTTCAGAACATCATATCATAGCATTAGATTAACGTTTAACCTGTCTTGTCAACAGATTGAAAGACCTGATTTTTCAGTCACTCTATCTTTAACTACTGACCATCCTTGTTCATAGTCATTGGAACAATGTTTATTTTCAATGCACATATGAGAAAATAACTAGAGCAACAGACTCCTCTAACAGTTCAAACATGTTTTCAGGTTTAGTTAAGGTTGTACCTTGAAAAGTGATTACCAAGAACAAAGTTCATATCCTGCTACCCATGCCCTCCAGACTTATTGCCTTGGCCCCATGTCTACAAGAAATTTGGCAAAATATCTGCCACATATTCACAAGCGGATAGCTCGTCTTAATCATAAGTAAAAGAATGTCTCTAGCTTTATTTTAACATGTCTCATCTCATACCTTGAAAGTCTCAATTCCATTTCTAGACTTATGACAAGAGAGATGAAATTGTCCCTGAGGACAGGGAACACAGCAGGAGATGTCAAGTAGACTCATCCTAACTCATACCGGCAAAGGACATTGGAGTTTACCATGTTCATACTTTGGAGCCAATGGAACTATGATTTTTATATACAAAAAAAAAACATGAATAGCATGAATTGTGTTATGATTTATTTGGATTATAAACCTGATTGTCTGGAATCAAGTAAAAGGTAAATCACTAGGCACACCCTTGAGGGGATTTCTTACTTGTTTTGAAATGGTAAATGCCCCATCATAAAGGTGAGAGGCTTTTTTTTTTCCAGATGCAATTCACACATACACACACAAAATTGAAGAAGTTTTCCTTTTTCATTTGCTTATCTTCACTTTAACTCGTAAGCTCATGTGTCTTGTTGGTGATATACTTCTTCATTGTTATCAGAATCCAACTTCTTGCAGCTTCCAATGTGGACTGAAAAGAAGTTGCTCTCCAGATATCCTCCAATTTTTTAGCACCAGACAGTTATTCCTTATTCATCCAGTATACGGTACTAAGAACCAACAGATTCTCAGTTTCTTTAGTCTGAGAGAGCCATGGCTGGATTATGCGGTCATAGAACTTATGTGGATTCGATGTGCCTCCTTATGAAGTCAATAGATGATAGGCTGTCAACTGACCTAAAATACTAATAAGCTGGAAAGTGTGGGCAGCAAATGTCTGACTTCACAGAGATCTACATTTATATACCTACCTACATCTATGCCCTCTTCACACTGATAATCTTTTTTTACTCAACAATCAATATTTCATTCAGCAAAACATAAAACACGGAATTATTTATGATTATAATTGAGGTGGCCTTTTCAGATGGGGAGAGAAATATAATGAACATTACTTGAAAGGTAACGTGATTTAATGAAAGGTCCGTCGGACTAAGAATGGAACCTTTCAAATAAGATAATGTTTAAGTTTTTGAAAAAAGGTAATCTATTTTTCAAATTCATAGCATTACTATAAAAATATAAACATTTCAGCTCTGGTGGATGTCTTGGTTCTGCTACTATCTTTCAGAATAACCTTAAGTTTCCAATAAAAAGTAATGTATGTTGTCATGGGAAATATTAAATGCTATGTTTTAATCCCAAAGTTGGAGTTTGGTGCTTTTTTTTATTTTAAAGTGTGACACTTGGCATCTGTCCATGGGTCATTTTTTAACTTTATTTGTTTTGTAGTGGTAAGCTCACCTTTCCCTGCAGGAAATGTTCCAGAGGAATGACCCTCTTCAAATGGGGCTTGTCCCCACAGATTCATTCATAGCATTGCAGACTCTTGACGCAGTCTCAGTGGAGTGACTAAAAAGTTGGTGTCCCAATGTCATCAGTTTTGGAAGGCTCAATAAATCTGACTTTGATATAACCTGGGAAGTTTTCTTCATGGAAATCAGTAAAGGAAAGAACAAACAAAATTTGCTGGAAACCCCTGAATGCCAGTGAAAATCTGAAGATAATTCGTGTTAACAAAGACTCTCTCCTTTTTTCTTTCTTCTCTCTGTTTCTATGTTCTCCTTTATAAACTTTCAAAGAAGGAAGCTTTACAGTTGACAGTAGAAATATCATATTTTCTATTTATTTCACATATTATTTTTAGTAAACTTCAAAAATCTCCATGAGAATGAACTTAAAAAAATATTCCTATAGAGTATAGTTGCTGACCTTATTAAAAAGGAAGGAACAACAGAATGAGACAGTGAATTTGTGATAAAATAAGGTATAGAACTAGAGCTTTGAATTCATATTTCTTTGGTTTAATTTGAACAACAGTGACTCTTATTCTTTAATTTTTACTCCCAATTCGAAGATTTTAGCCACTGCTTCCTAAGAAAAATAAGAGCTCTTTTAAAACTTTTTCTAGGGCCTTAGCCAATATTCAGGGTAGCAATTAATATCTATTACATTGAAAGAGATAATTAGTTATATTTTTAAAGTGAAATTTTTCATTCAGCACTGTTCACTGTTCCAGAAATAACCTCACTTTCTTTCAGAAACAGAGACCCTGACCCAGATGCCCATGGCAGCTTTCCTTTATGTTTATGCTGTCATGTATGTAAATAAGCACAATCATATCTGCACCTGTAATGTTTTCACCAGCTAGAAGCTGTGTAAATTTAATATACTAATAATGTAGTAATTAAAGGCAATTACAAGTAAATAACATTTTACACATATTCGTTTGGAAAAATTTCAAATTTATTCCAAACCTGTGGTGATATTAGACAGCAAAGATCAGCTGCCCAAATCATGTCAAGCCAAGATTCAGGTGCTGCATCTAACATTTACCTTCTAGCTTTATCCTTTACCTAATGTCTCGCCATTCCCTTTTCAGATTAAAAACTGTGAAGATAGACAATCTTGTGGCCGTTTAAACATTTTGATATTTCTTGTAATTTTAGTTTTTATTTCCTCAGAAGAGTGCATGACATGACAGCCATACCCAAGCTTTACGAATATGTGGATTTTCTATGTATTGTCCTAAAGCATTTCTTTCTAACTGTCCCTAGGCCTAGGCCTGGAAACTTTTAACCTCCATACAATCCAATGTTCTGCAAGCATGGACCTTGAAGGCTTCAGCTTCCAGCCTCTGTCTGCTAATCAAGGCCTAGAATGTTTTTAAGCCTCAGAGTCTTAGGGCTGAATAAACTCAACCTCTCTAGTACATTCTGAACTCTGGGTAGCTGTTTCTACTCAACTGTTCTGGCTCAAAACCCCTTTCCAAACTTCCTGATAGAAACTGGCTTCTCTCCTCACGGAATTGTTCTGCTTGGAAAAAATGCCTCTGCACTCCATGAACTGAACTTGGAGAACTCAACTGCGCTCAACTGAACTGCACCGAACTTTACTGTACTCCTGGAGTCTACTGTCCTGTCTGTATCCACCAACACCTCTGCTCTCTCTAGGTGCTGCCCTGATTTTATTATTAATTCAATTCACATCCTCCAAATAGGCCCCTTACTCCTGACCTTCCATTCCCACCCTCCCCTTCCACATTTCCTCTCTCCTATTTCTCAGAATAGGTGAGGCCCCACTACCTACACACCCCAGCCCTTCTAGTCATATAAGGAAATTAGGTCCCTGGGTTCCTCTTTTCATTTTTTTCATCTTTCCATTCTCACTCTCCTGCTCTCTCTTTCCACGCATGCAACAGGCCACATTGTGAAACTGCTTGGCCGTACAGCTGCCTCCTGAGGTGATGTTCTCCAGGAACTTCAAATCAATGGACCCGTGAGCCTTGGTGTATTGCTGCCTCTATCTGTCTAGTGCCATTCCTGCCTGCTGCAGCGCCTCTGCCTCTCTAGGTTTCCCAGCTCCCATTGAGCCTCCATTACTGGCTGCTCAGGAAGCAGAGTACAGAATCAGGGAACCTCTCTGGGATTTTTGCCTCATTAAATAGATTTAACAGCAGCAATAGTCTCCAGTGATATCAGCAGTCATATTCGCTTCATCAAGGATAGAAAATGGAAACTCCTATCTCCAAATATACTTTCCCCAACTTAATCTAAGTCACTGTATAATGGTACAGCCTCAGGGTCAGCTCTACAAATCATAACATGTGGCCAAGGTTTTGTTGGGATTGCTGAGCACACAGAAAAAGGTAGATAACACCTCATCAGGCTCTACCCTGCCGTTTACCCTTTTGAGTCAAATGTTTCTCAGTCAAAATGGTCTCTACCAGCTAGCATTTTTCTAAGAAATCATTCTGAGGGAGAAATTGACAATCACTTATATTCTGGTTCTCAGAATATTCTGTGATTCTTCTTTAAGTAGACATAACCTCAGATGACTCTCAATGAATCATACTTTGGACTAATTACCTCCTGTTGAGAGTTGGCAAGATTGGGGCTTGTTTTTAGCTAATAAAACGTGTCAAGAGTCAGGGTTTCAGCGGTAAGTACTACACCATCTTATCCATCTCAGCAGACCTGAGCAAGAGAGTCTTTTGCTGGCTTTTAAGACCGAGACTACCCTCTTACCCGAATTATGAAATAATTCGGCCAGCAATTAATACAGCTTATAAATGTACAGGGTAGACCCCAATTAACCAGTAGGAACTAAAAATGGAACTTCCTTTTAAAGACAGTAGAAACTGAATACCACCTCAGCCAACTGAGCCCTAAAGAGAATCTCAAAAACAAAAACAGAAAAAGAACACAGCCTAATAATAACTTTCTTCATCATCTCTGAGACTGAGTCTGCAACCTACTGAATACTAAACTATGCTTGTATCACTGACCTTAGAAATTGAGCTAGAATAGAGCTCTGTAATTTTAAAAATATATTTGTGCTCATTTATTACACTGCAGTATTAAGGGAACCCTTATTCCATATACTGAGAAGAGTCTAGTACAAAAAATTAGCATAGTTAAAAATCTTCAACTCTTCTAAATTCATTTATACATGTTCGTTTTCTCCTTAAATTTCTAAACAGGATCCAGAAGAATTGCTGTTTGTGGAATTTAATTTTTTTTTCCCCAAAGAGAAGTAAATTGAGCCAAAAGAAACCTAAGATGGATGCAGAAATTGTGGTACATCTACACAATGGAATATTACTCTGCAATGAAAAATAAGGAAATCATGAAATTTACAGGTAAATGGTGGGACCTGGAAAGGATCATCCTGAGTGAGCTGTCCCAGAAGCAGAAAGACACACACAGAATATACTCATTCATATACACATATAACATAGGATAAACCTACTAAAATCTGTACATCTAAAGAAACTAATTAAGAGAGAGGACCCTAACTAAAATGCTCAATCCCCATTCTGAAAGGCAAAGAGGATGGACATCAGAAGAAGAAGAAAACAGGAAACAACCTAGGAACCTGCCACAAAGGGCCTCTGAAAGGTTCTGCCCTGCAGGCTATCAAAGCAGACACTGAGACTTCTGGCCAACTGTTGGGCAGAGTGCATGGAATCTTATGTAAGAAGTGGAAAATAGTAAGAGCTGGAGAGGACAGAAACCCCACAAGGAGAGCAACAGAACCAGAAAATTTGAACACAGGGTCTCCCCAGAGACTCATACTCCAGTTAAGTACCATACACGGAGATAACCTAGAACCCCTGCACAGATGTAGCCCATGACAGTTTAGTGTCCAAGTGGGTTACATAGTAATGAGAAGAGGGACTGCCTCTGACATAATCTGATTGGCCTGTTCTTTCATTACCTCCCCCTGAGGGAGGAACAGCCTTACCAGGCCACAGAAGATGACAATGCAGCCACTCCTGATGTGATCTGATAGACTGAGATCAGAAGAAAAGAGAGGAGGACCTCCCCTATCAGTGGACTAGGGGAGGGGCATTCGTGAAGAAGGGGGAGGGAGGGGAGGGTCAGGAGGGGAGAAGGGAGGGGCTTATGGGGGGATACAAAGTAAATAAAGTATAATTAATAAAGTAAAAAAAGAAACCTAAGACCCCTGCACAGATGTAGCCCGTGGCAGTTCAGTATCCAAGTGGGTTCCATTGTAATAGGAAGAGGGACTGTCTCTGACATGAACTGATTGGCCTGCTCTTTAATTACCTCCACCTGAGGGGGAAGCAGTATTTCTAGGCCACAGAAGAAGACAAAGCAGCCACTCCTGATGAGACCTAATTGACTAGGATCAGAAGGAAGGAAAGGAAGTCCTCCCCTATCAGTGGACTTGGGGAGGGGCATGCATGTAGAGGGTGGAGGAAGGGAGGGATTGGGAAGGGAGGAGGGAGGGAACCATGGGGGGGATACAAAGTGAATAAAATGTAATTAATAAAGAAAAAAAAGAAAGAAGAAACCTAAGAAATATATCTATAGAAATGAAAAACATTAGCAGTACCTAACATGCTATGCTAGCTCAATTTTCTTTACTGTGACAAATTACCTGAAAAAAAGTAAAGTAAGGTTTATTTCATTCATAGGGTTAGATTCATCATAGCTCCCACTGATATTCCCTGGGTTGTATTTATTCTACATGTACTGAGGCAGATCACCTTTTTTAGGGGAATTTGGGTAGAACCTCTGGATGCAGGAAACAATGAGTGAAAGAAAGGAAGGAACTAATGAGCCAGGGTCCATTACATACTTTATAGGAACTAAATGATCTACTTCTTTCAAGAGAGTCCATCTCCAAAAGCTTTCACCATTTCTCAAAGGTGTCATCATCAGGGACCAAGTCTTCAACAACAAACTTTTCAGGACATCAGGAATCCAACCTATAACATATGACCTTGTTTTAACAAGCAGAGCATGTGCACCGAACCATCTACAACACCTTACTTTAACTTTAGGCTAAATCGGATTTGTTGATCAGTTACCAGAAATGTTTACTTAAATTAAATGGTGAATTATGGTAACTGCCATGGCAGTTGAGGGCAGAGGCAGAGGTAGATGCCCTCAGGATGAAATTTCCCACCAGTATTAGTAGAGCAGACCATGGAGAGAGATTAGTGAAGGGCGGGTTTTTACGGCCACTTTTTGAAATGAACTTTATTTCCCACCACGGACCTTCTAGTTTTGGCTCTACTATTACCCAAATTAAGCTGTGATTAAGCAATCCTTCCAGAGGGATATGTGCCTGAGTTTTCTCACCATATACACACTTAATTACCCTTTAATGAGCTTCAACTCCATGCTAATATTGCTGATAAAGCAGAGGATACAACTTATAAAATCCCAAAACACACTGGGCTTAGAGTCTAATGGGAGACACAATGAAGGAAATGGTTAATTAAAATACAGAATAAGAAAAAGTAACATTTTCTCAAAAACAAAAAAGCAAATTCTTCACCCATGGAAGAGGTTCTGGGTATGTTCTACATAGGTCATTAATGTTAATTTATGAACTGGGACATGTGCCAGATACATAGTACATTAAGAAGGGAACACATACCAAAATTCAAACCTGTGCTTTGGGAGCAGCTGAAGCATGGCATCTGTGGACTAGTAGCAATTGTTTTCCTTTATCCTCAGAGCATTCCTTTGAAGAGATAACTGAAGCTTGGTGAAGGAGTATCCTATTTCTCTCTGTGTGTGTCTGTCTGTCTCTTTCTCATGGACATAACATCATTAAGTTGTAAAACCAGAAGTAATTACGAAGCCTGTGATTCTAAAGTAATTAAAATTCTGTGATTCTAAAGCACAAACTTTTAACAAATACTACAATGACAGCCTACAACCAAAGAGTATGGTGAGTAGTTGACCAGTTGTCCACCTTTTTCTAGTGGAGTTACTAACCCAACCTATATTTCTAAATAAACTTTAGACTCTATAGTTTCTGTTCAAATCTCTAGCAATTAGATTCTTGTGAGTAACTGAATCCCAGTTGCCTTATATTTGGGAACAATATAGTTTTAACACCAGGTTTCTTAAATGAGGCTTTGGTATTTCAGCTTGCCTGGAAATTAGATGCCTGTTTTTTTAATTTAATTTTATTTATTACAATTTATTCATTTTGCATCCCTGTTGCAGCCCTCTCCCTCATCTCTTCCCAGTCCCACCCACCCTTCCTCCTTTGCCTCTATGCCCTTTCCTTAGTCCCCTGATATAGGAGGACCTACTCCCCTTCTATCTGACCCTAACTTTTAGTTGACTCTTCTTGTCTAATCCCAGTAACCATACTTAATATAGTGATCTCTCTTAATTTGATCTTCATTGTGTTTTGATCCTAGATATGTACTCTCCAGGATTTTATATTTTAAGATTACCATTCTTTGTTAAATGAGGTCTAGGGAGCTTAATCTAGTGTGACTATAAAACACTGCTTTGAAAATATCTCTGTCATACTAATATGACCATGCTCTGTCCTAGAAAGACTAATGTGTCAAAAAGTAGTTTCAGATTCACCTTTTGACCTTACTTTCTGTGTATCCATGATCCATAGCAATGTTTCTTCTTAGTCAGATGATAGGCTAATAGTATCCAGATAGTTTTGTTTAGGTTTTAGATTGCTTTGAAAGTAATACAAACATCAGGGATGGAGATACCTCCAGAAGATCTTTTATTGTAGAGGATTGTTTTAGCAATTCTGGGTTTCTTGTTATTCCAGATGAGGTTGAGAATTTTTCTTTCCAGGTCTGTAAAGAATTGTGTTGGTAATTTAATGGGAATTGCATTGAATCTGTAGATTGCTTTTGGTAAGATGGCCATTTTTTACTATGTTAATCCTGCCAAGTCATGAGCATGGGGAATCTTTCCATCTTCTGATATCTTCTAATTCATTCTTCAGAGACTTGAAATTTTTTTCATACAAGTCTTTGACTTGCTTGGTTAGGGTTACACAAAGTTACTTAATGTCATTTGTGGCTATTGTGAAGGATGTTGTTTCTCTAATTTTTTTCTCATCCCTTTTGTCTTTTATATACAGGAGGGCTACTGATTAATTTTTGAGTTAATTTTGTGTCCGGCCACCTTGCTGAAGGTGTTTATCAGCTGTAGGAGTTCCCTGGTAGAATTTTTGGGGTCACTCAGGTATACTATCATAGCACTTCCTCAAGTCCAAAGGAGGCTCACGTACACAATAAGAACACTTGCTCAACCATGTTTGTAGCAGCTTTATTTATAATAGCCAGAAGCTGGAAACAGCCCAGATGCCCCTCAACTGGAGAATGGATGCAGAAATTGTGGTACACAATAGAATATTACTCAGCAATAAAAAATAAGGAAATCATGAAATTTGCAGGTAAATGGTGGGACCTGGAAAGGATCATCCTGAGTAAACTGTCCCAGAAGCAGAAAGACACACACAGTATATACACACTCATATAGACATATAACATAGGGTAAACCTACTAAAATCTGTACATCTAAAGAAACTAATTAAGAGAGAGGACCCTGACTAAAATGCTCAATCCCCATTGTGAAAGGCAAAGAGGAAGGACATCAGAAGAAGAAGAAAACAGGAAACAACCTAGAAATCCAACACAGAGGGCCTCTGAAAGTCTATGCCCTGCAGATTATCAAAGCAAATGCTGAGATTTATGGCCAACTGTTGGGCAGTGTGCATGGACTCTTATGTAAGAAGTAGGAAATAGTAAGATCTGGAGAGGACAAGAACTCCACAAGGAGAGCAACAGAACCAGAAATTTGAACACAGGGGTCTTCCCAGAGACTCATACACCAACCAAGTATCATGCATGGAGATAACCTAGAACCCCTGCACAGATGTAGCCCATGGCAGTTTAGTGTCCGAGTGGGTTACATAGTAATGGGAAGAGGGACTGCCTCTGACATAATCTGATTGGCCTGCTCTTTGATCACCTCCCCCTGAGGGGGGAGCAGCCTTACCAGGCCACAGAAGATGACAATACAGCCACTCCTGATGAGATCTGATAGATTAACATCAGAAGGAAGGAGAGGAGGACCTCCCCTATCAGTGGACTTTGGGAGGGGCATGCATGAAGAAGGGGAAAGGAGGGTGGGATCAGGAGTGGAGGAGGGAGGGGCTTATGGGAGATACAAAGTGAATAAAGTATAATTAATAAAAAAAATAAAAAAGAAAGTAATACAAATAAACTTTCTTTTTTTTTAAGTAATTCAAAAAAGCTAATCCTTTCCCTAAAACAGGAAGAGATACTCCACCACACAACAAGGCCATGTGCACAATTATGTTCATAGCAGCTTTATTTGTAGTAGCTATAATCTAGAAAAAACCCAATTGTTCCTCAACTGAAGAATAGATGAAGAAACTGCGGCATATTTACACAATGGAATACTACTCAGATATTAAAAACAAAGAAATTATGAACATTTTAGGCAAATGGATGGAACTAGAATATATTCTCCTGAGTGTGGTAACTGACCTAGAAAGACACACATGGTATGTACTTACTTATGTGGGGATTTTAGCCATATAATACTGGATAACTATGTCTGAAGTTTTAATGTTACTTTTCACACATTTGACCACCAAATAAGGTTTTTCATCTCTAAATATATCATTACTTGGCAACTCTCTCTAGCCGTTCTTTATTGCCTTTCAACTCCAAATTGCCTGAACATGACTGCAATTCCTAACTATCAATTTCTTTCTGGACACCTGGCCATCTAGTAACTCAGACTACTTTAAAGTCACCAGTTACCTTCTTTCAATTTCAAGTACATTTTTTATATTGTTTCGATATTTTGAGTCTGTTTTCACCTTTCCTATGGGAGAACCCATCAATTTCTATTACATTTTCGGTTATAGTACTTGCACATATAACCTGCAAGTATTATAATCACTCACTCCATTTCTATCGCAGAATCCTTACATCTTCATATTTTTCTACCTGTGCATCCCAAATTTGTATTATATATTTATAGCAATATTGATAAATATATGCTGATAATATATTGTTATATTTTATATATTTCAAGTATTCAGAGTGATTTAAACACTCACGTCTTATAATTATGGAAACATTCATATATAAATAGGAGGAAGCATTCAGAGATGGAAAACTTTGTGATACAATGTTTGGTACAAACATATTCAGCTATTGTATCCTGGGATCCATGCAGCCAAATGGCAGATGTTAAGAGATGGCTTCATACGTATATAATATATTTTGGCCCACTTCCTGTCCTCTAGTCTATTACCACTTCCTTTTTTAAGCTTCTCACTTGCAGCCTTTTATCCAGTTTTGTTTTGAGAGTTAATACTGTGTATTGTCGGATGTTCTCAGTGACAGCAACCTGAGAAAACAGCCAAAGGGTGCAAGGCATGCTTTCCTCACACTTACAAAGGTGTGAGCACATCAAAGTGATGATGGTATAGGGGCATAGAAATGGTTACATTAGAGGCATTTTCTAATAGATTGGAATTAATTTTTAATTCTCCTTCATGACACTCTTGCTTCAAGCTAAACTACCAGTCTTTCAATGAACTCATTGTAATTTTTTTTTTCACGCCAGTTTTGACTTTGTATTTATCAGAGACCCTTCTTCATAAGCAGTGCACATAATTGTAAAATTTTCCACTTGGTCTTAAAAATACTCAATGCTGTTTTTTTTTTTTTAGAAATCTTCTGATTTTCAAGAAAAAAATATACTCATTATTTATATTCAATGATTACTTTCTGAAATACAATAGGCTATAAGTATTTATATCCAAATTTGTCTGTTTTCTAGCTTAGCAGCTCCTTCAGAACTCTGCTTTCTCACTCTGCTGACTAGAGAGAACTCTGTGCTAACCTGTTTAGATTATGTTCTGTATCTCATACCAATGAAAGTTTGTGGCACTGAATTTTTTACCATACCGCTATGAAATCAAGGCAGATTTTATTCTGTTCAATCTCACATTTCAGCTCCACTTTTCATATGATTGACTTGACTTGTTATATTCATTGTTTGTATAACTTAAAATGCTATAATGTGTTGCCCAGCCTTGAATAATTGAAGGAATTAATCAGAACTCTTATATATGAAGAAAAACTTTATTGAAATATGAACCCCTGCACAGAAATAGCCCAAGGCAGCTCGGTGTCCAAGAGGGTTCCCCAATAAGAGGACCAGGGGCAGTCTATGACATGAACTCAGTGGCTGGCTCTTCGATCATCTGCACCTGAAGGGGGAACAGCCTTACCAGTACACAGAGGAAGACAAATAAGTCAGTCCTGATGAGACCTGATAGACTATGATCAGATGGAAGGGAAGGAGGACCTCTCCTATCAGTGGACTGGGGGAGGGACATAGGAGAAGAGGGAGGGAGGGTGGAATTGGGAGGGGATAAGAGAGGATACAAAGTGAATAATCTGTAATTAATAAAAAGAAAAAATAAATATGAGATGGTTCTTCTTTGTTTTACAGTATCATTAACATCTTGAATCTCTAAGATACAAACTTATGAAAGAAGGCTATTTTTATATCTTTCTGTTTGTGACTCTCTTTTCAAATTTTTAGATAAATGTAGATGTATCACTGAAGCAAAGAAATAAACTACAAACATGTGCATGCATAGATGAGCTGATTTTAAAAATAAAAAGTCATTGCAGCTTTAGTCATAATAGCTAAAGTCTGGAAAAAACCAAGATGTCCTTCAATTGAAGAATGCATACAGAAATTATGGTACATTTACACAAAGGAATACTACTAAGCAATTAAAAAACAAAGAAGTCATGAAATTTGCAGACAAATAGATGGAACTAGAAAAGATCATCCTGAGTGAGGTACCCCAGAAGCAGAAAGACACACATGGTATATACACACTTATAAGTGGTTATCAGCCATATAATATAGGATAAACATAATAAAATCTGTAGTCCTAAAGAAGCTAAACAACAAGGAGGACCCTAGGGAAGAGGTTTAATCCTCATTCAGAAGGGCAATCAGGATAGACATCAGAAGTCGGAGAAGACAGGGAACAGGACAGAAGCCTTCCATAGGGGAACTCTGAAAGACTCTATTCAGCAGGGTGTAGAATTAGATAACTGGGGCTCACAGCCAAAATTTTTGCAGAGTGCAGAAAATCTTATGGAAGATGGGGGAAATAGAAAGACATTGAGAGGACAGGAGCTCCACAAGGAAACTAACAGAGCCAAAAAGTCTGGGCCCAAGGATCCTGCAGAGACTGGTGAATCAACCAAGGTCCAGGCATGTAGAAGACCAAGACCCCCTGCTCAGATGTACCCCATGGGCAGATCAATCTCATGTGGGTTCCCTAGAAAAAGGTGCAGGGACTGTCTCTGACATGGACTCAGTGGCTGACACTTTTATCACCTCCTCTGGTGAAGTGGCCTTACTAGGCCACAGAGAAAGAGGATCCAGACAGTCCTGATGAGACCTAATAAGCTAGGGTCATATAGTAGTTGAGGAAGACCTCCCCTGTCAGTTGACTAGGGGAGGGACATGTGGACAGGAAAAGGGAGGAAGGGTGGGATCAAAAGGAGATAAGAGAGGAAGCTACAGGTGGAATACAAAGTGAATAAAATGTAAATAATAATAATAAATATTACAATTATAATAAAGATAATACAATATACATTATATTATTATATTATTATAATACAATTATAATAAAAATAATAAAATTATTTTTTTAAAAACTAGCCAGATTTTAAAAATTCTCATCCTTCCTTAAAAAGTGTATTAACAACATGGAATAACTTGAATTCAAAATTCAGTTTAATTTTATCCACCTTATCACATGAATTAATACGCTTTTGAAATTTAAAATAGTGTGGTTTACGTAAAACAAAATAGAGAAAATTCAGGATTTGTTTATTTAGAACATTATGTGTATATGACCTAATATATCATGTAAGTTTAAATCTTGATCTGTAAATTTTAAAGTCATATCAGAGTTCTTATATAGAATAAGAAATAAGCCTTTATTTACCACTAATGTTCATCAAAATCACTGTTTCAGTTTACTTAATATAAATATCTAAATGTTAGGAATTGCTTTACTATACCAGAGATACACAATTGCAAACATCAGTGTTTAAGAAGGCCATATAGACAAACACACACACATATACACAAAAGGCGAGAGAGACAGACTCACATAGATACAAACAAGTAAAACAAAAACAAACATAGACACAAAAAAATCACAAACACACACACACACACACACACTATAAAGCAAGTCACTAACAATAAAATTACTAGTAAAAGTCAAGAGTAATTGTGGATTTACTACCTGCCACTGTTAACCTCCCCATTTTTAAGATTAGTGCACATAATTTAAAAAAAAAACAAAACAAAACAAAACACACAAATTTCTGAACAGCCCTAGTAGTAGGCATTTTTATCTGTATTTTTATGTGAAGACATAAAGGATATAATGTGTGAGAGAAATATTTTTTTCCATATTTTTTGGTGGCAGAAACTATTCCTTTTTCTGTTGTTATTTTTTTTGTTAATTTTTTTTGTTTTCCCCGTTTTTCCTTTATTATTATTATCATCTATTTAAATTTGTACAATTTGTATCTCAGCTGTGGCTCCCTCCCTCAATTTTCTTCCAATCCCACCCTCCTTCCTTCTTCTCAGCCTATGCTCCACCCTTAATCCACTAATAGCAGTGGGCCTCTTCCCATTCTGTATGACCCTAGCCTATCAGGTCACATCAGGACTGGTTGCTTTTTCTTCCTCTGTGGCCTGGCAAGACTGTACCCCATAGGGAGAGGTGATCAGAGAACTTGCAACTGAGCTCATGCCAGAGAAAGTCCCTGCTCCCCTTACTAGGGACCCACTTGGAGACTGAATCAATGGGCTACATCTGAGCTAGGGTTTTAGGTCCTCTCCATGCATTCTCTTCAGGGACCCAGGGCTCAGTCTATTTTTGACTCTGTTGGTCTCCTTTTGGAGCTCCTGACACAAGCTGGAGAGGATGTGTGGTAAGGGAACCCTGTGCCATTTCTGGTGGGAATGTAAACTTGTACAACCACTTTGAAAATCAATCTGGTGCTTTTTAAGAAAATTAGGAATAGTGCTCTCTCAAGAATTGCTACACTACTTCTAGGCATATATCCAAAAGATGCTCAAGTACACAACAAGAACATTTGTTCAACTATGTTTGTAGGAGCTGTCTCTGTAAGAACCTGAAGCTGGAAACAACCTAGATGTTCCTCAAGAGTGAAATGTATACAGAAATTGTGGTACATTTACACAATGGAATATTACTCAGCTATTAAAAACAAGGAAATCTTTAAATTTGCAGGCAAATAGACATAACTAAAAGCGATCGTCTTGAGTGAGGTTATTCACAAACAAATACACACAACACATACTCACTCATAAGTGGTTATTAGACATATAATATAGGATAAACATACTAAAATGTATACTCCTAAACAAGCTAAACAACAAGGAAGACCCTAGGGAAGATGTTCAATCCTCATTCAGAAGGACAAACATGATGGAAATCGGAAGCAGGAGAGGACAGGTGACAGGACAGGTGCCTGCCTTAGAGGACCTCTGACAGGTATCAATGTAGAGGCTGAGACTCATAGTTAAGCTTTGGCCAGAATGCATGGAATTTCATGAAAGAAGGGGGAGACTGAAACTATTCTTACCATAGTACATGCAAACAAAGAAGCACATATCACACTCTGCTTTCTCACTCAGCTGACCAGGAAGAACTCTTGGTTAAGCTGATACGTTGTCTCCTGTATTTCTAACCAAAGAAAGTTTGTGTGACTTAATTTTATACCATACCCTGTCAATCAAAACAAATTGTATTCTGCTCTATCTCACATGTTACCTCCTTGTTTCATAGGATTGGCTTCATATGATTTCTTTATCCAGTTCTATGAATACTGATGTTCTGCTTGGACACAGTGCTGTGGGTAAATAATTGTATGTTTTTCATCATGCTCTGCCAAATCAGCTAACAATGCTTTTGTGAATACTGTGGCCAAGATGACCTTCTCACCTTACTCAATTCCTAGCTAAAGAAATCAATAACACATAAAATAGCTAATTCTCTCTTTTCAGTAGAATTTGACACTGAAAGCACTTTGACCTCAATTTATGTTGTCTTCATCTCAAACATTACAAAAATAAGTTTGGAAATGTCATTAGGTGAAGATAACTCATTCCTATGCCAAGTGCCTTCGAAAACATTCTTGGCAAAGCACCCACTGAGTAATTCCTTTGTCCTATACTCACTTCTTCCTCAAGTCTTAATGCAACTCTTAAAAACTGAAAAAGAGAAATTCCTCATAATTCATTCAATTCTGAAATTTCAGTGCTAGTTTTAAGATACTCTATCCAGGATGAGAAGTAGACTTTAAAATCATAATCTTACTTACTAAATTTATTTGTTACTCAATTTACATAGTTTTCATATGTGAGCTCTAGTAAAGAAGGTATATTGAAGGTTATTATTTTTAAATGGGAACTATTTACTAAGACTGAAATTTTTTGAGCTTAATCAAAGAGCTCGAATTAGTCCACAATGTATAGGCATATCATTACAAAACTCTTCAATGGCTAATTGAGTGATCCCATCCAACTCTGGTTTCTTCAACTGAAAAGTTCTATGTATACGGTGACTTTTTCTCATGAAGTTGACATTTGACACTTCTTTTCCTTTAAAATCTGAAAACAAATTTGATAGCATTAAATATCACAGTTGGCTCACAATATCTTAGGAATTAATATTATTAATATATAATTATATTAATTATATTAATTATAATTAATAGAATTATCATCACAAAATAGATATTGGGTTGCATATTGTCTCATTTGCATGTTTAGAAATGTTACTATTACTTGAAGAAAACACTTTTTACTAATGTAAATGAGAAAATTTCACAAATTCCTCACTGTTTGTGTGTGTGATTGATTCCTACTAAAGTGAAACAACTGTCAACTCAATGCATTTCATTCCTAAGAACTCTATTATAAAACAAAGGATGAACTCAAACTAGTTTGCTGTGGTCCATTTTAAATACAGGAACACCTTGTTCAAAATGCTTGATTATACAGTTCACTACAAGTTAAATATTTTTATCTTGACACATTGGAGTAAAAAAATACTTAGAATCAAATGTTTATTATAAAGTAAATAAAGATCCTTTTATAAAAATCTGAATATAAAAGATGCAGAAATATGTTTTGGATTCCAGTATATTAGTACGTACTTAAATGGAAACATCAAAAATATAAATGAGGCCATCTCTCAACTTTTTTCTCTCATTTTCTACACACCTCTAAGAAGTTTCTTCATCATACCTTATTATAAATACTTTGATTTTGACTTTATAGATGAAAACTTGCCAGATAAAAAAAAAACTGTATCATTCTCTTTTACATATCTCAGTTGTATGTACTAAGCACATAGAAGTGTCCTTGATTAGACAATCAAAGAATTAACACTTGGTTAAATAACTAACTATGTGAAAAGAGAATGAGACATAAATTGATTGCTGGATTGATCTGACTGGTATTTGTAAACCTGTTCCTGAGCACTTCCTCCATTATTGGTTTATTGAATAGATGAGCTTTGAGACTAAGATACAGTTCCTACTATAAAGTACAAGTTTCTTTAGATGTATAACACCACACATTTTTTTTATCACAACCAGGGAATGAAAATCAAATGCTTTTGTCTATAAAAATACAAGTTAAATTGCAAAATATACATAATTATTCTACTAAGTATATGACTGTGCATATAGCCAAAATATTACAGTCTCAAACTAAGACACCAATGGAGTAAGTACCTTTTGCCTAAGTAAAAACTTGGGTAAAGAGCCTAAAACTTATTGTACATTTGAGTGCATTAACTAAGAACTTAGAAAAATAAACACCATCATATATTTTAGATAGCTGATGAAAAAATGATTATATTAAACCATAGGAGAGAATGGAAAAGTATACATCTTTAAACTAGACAAATCATAATAAGATGTTATCAAGTGTGATAACTCCTCTTTCCTAGGATTTGGGAAGCTCAGAGAACTGCACAGAATATTATAGGGACCTGTTCCTCACCATGCCTTCCTGCTCTTCTTTAGTCCTTTGTGACTATTAAGTTGATATGCCACATACAAAGAATTTGAGAAGATAATAGAGAAATACATTCAAGACTAGAAGGTGCTAATAATTACTAACTCAGACATGTGAAGTGTGTGTGTATTGGAAAACCTTAGGGAATGTTGCAATACACATAACATCTTTTACTTATGTCATTTGCACAAAGATAGTTTCCTCAGAAGTGTGGGGCAAAAGGATCCCAGTAATGGATTCTCTCTCTCTCTCTCTCTCTCTTTCTCTCTCTCTCTCTCTCTCTCTCATGGCAAATCGTATCCTCTGTACACACTTGGAGCAGAGTTGGAAAAAAGAAAAGAGATAAGATACTTATCATGGTAATCCCAACCAGTGCAGCACATTTGTGATTAGAGAGGCTAAAAGAAATAAACACTCTTCCACACAAAACAAAATACAACTTTAATGTCTGGATTGCTCACTGAGTAAGTGTCTATCAGCTATGGGCAGAATGATGTGAATAGCTTTTTGGAGAATTAATTGTTAGGAAACTAGTGCTCTCTTCTTAGCCAAGATCGATTGTGTTTAAAAATAACAGCATCCATACTCATGGGATATTCAATTCTTTTTTAAAGTGCTTAAGGAAAAAGAAATGAAGGCAAACTTCATTTCTGAACAATGTACCGTTATACTTTGAATTTCACAGTACAGAACTTTTATAATCCTCATTTTCAATCTTTTCAAGTTCAATGATTTTGACATTCACAGGCTAGACAAATAATGATTTTCCATAAGTAAGATGAACTCCCAAAGAATACGTAGAAACTTTTTGAAGTTTGATTGATTCCATATTGTTCTGACTGAGACAAAAAGCTCTGTTCTTTAGAATGTGTTGATGCACAGTGGACACTAAGCTCAGATTTGTTCAGGCCTGAGTACAATGAAAGGGACAAATCGAACAACAGTGATGTCAGGAACGGCCAAACAGGACCAGGCTAGTAGAAGACAGAGAAGTGAGACATTGCTGAGAAACCCCTGCTGTCTCTCAGCACAACTTGAACACCTCAGGTCCTGATTTCTAATTACTAACATTACTGGTTCAAATAGGCAGGGCAGATCCACTATGATTTTTAAAAGGTGTAAAGATAAATCTAAAGATCACAAGCACATCGAAGCCTAATGAAGTGATCATTATTCAAAAGTTTGTTACACTAGAGTTATAGAGAGCCTTTAAAATAAAAAGCATGTTAAATTCAGTAACAATTATTTTCATTTTTCAGTCTTTATCTCATAACGATCACCTCATTTAACTTAAAGACTCTGCTATTGTATGCCCTAATAACAGACATCTGAAGAGTTAAATGTATTCTTTGAATTCTCTAGGCGGCTTAGGAACATTCTCTGCCAATTAAGCACTTCTAGCATATTTGTTATTTAAGATTCCTGTCAGATTCTATCACGTATACCAAGAGCAGTACAGCAGCTGTAAACATATCTGGTTTGCTATGTCATAAAAAGGATCCTCAGATACAAATATAAATACTGAGAAGTGATTACAGCATGCAAAGCTCTTCACAACTCTGAAATATACAAATACAATATTACCAGTACACCCAAAAACAGTTTGTGCAATATACTTCATATCAGGGGAGGAAATTATCCTACACTGTTCTTTAACATCATTTGCTCTTAGACATTTCCTTTACTTAAAAGGTAGGTGTCCAGGGAAAGTAATCGAAGTTCATTTCTAAAGCTGAAGCCTTGTGCTCACTTGGTAAAGGCTGCATTTGCTGGCCAGGCACAACTTTAGAAAAACTGTCCCAAAGAACTATCATTTAACAAATAATAACATGAACTCGTTTTAAACTCATGTTATAACACTATTGATTTGACTATTTTAAAGCCTTTTTACCACCAGCAATGTAGGAAGAAAAGAAGCAGCGTGGTATTCAGACACAGAAGTATTTAGAACACATTTAAAAGATAACAGTCCTATGATACCACTTACTCTCTTTTCTCAAGTAAAGCTGAAATGCCTGCTATCCGTTTTCTACTACAAATTAGTTTGCTAGGTACACATTAGCAGCTCTTTTCCATCCTTTTAGCTACATCCGTACACCCTTTAACGATGCTAAACATTGCTTTGATTAAAAGCTTACCAGATAGTAACACTGCTCAGTCCTTGCACTCTTCCCTCCGGTAGACACAGCCTCCCCTATTTCGGATGAGAAGGTAAACGGAACAGGCTTTCCCGAGACAGAGAAAACAATTCGTTCAGCTAGATCCAACAGTGCTCTGTGCAGCCTGGCAGCATGAGTGATCCTTGGGCCTCACACAAAAGCAAGATAATTGGCTCTCAATGAAGACATGTAAACATCCATCATAATGGCACTCGGGCTGAAAGTGAACGCTGCCTCAGCTGTTCTGTGTACTCCTCCTGGAGGATGATGTCACGAACATCAACTGGGAGTACTCCCATTGGCTTCTGTTACCTGGAATCATATCTTAACCCTAAACTGTCAGCTGAAAATCGAAATGCTTCTCTCTTGCTATAATTTCTGCTGAAAAGAAGAATGGGAAGTCTAAATAAGTTATTGGACAATGCCATACTGAATATACAGCCCCCTAAGAAGGCTAAGACCTATTTGTATAATTAATTACTTAGGATCTGTGAGGAATTTTATTTCTCAACTGCGTTTATTTTTAAAAATGTTATTTTAAAAAGAAATTCACTGGAAGAATAGCTAATAAAATGACCAGAGTAATCACATTAAGAATTTATTTTTTTAAAGAATTTTTGCATTGCTTTTATAATATGGCATGATTAAATTCAAGAAAGTTAGGAAAAGGTATATTGTAGATAGCTATGCAATTAATTTTCCTGGAAAAACATCTGTATTTTTAAAGCCTTGAATAAAAATAGAAAAAATGGTAATGTATCGTATTCTTTGAATGTTCAACAAGATCTTCAAAGTTTGTGCAGCACAGCTTATATTATGTAATATTAAAAAGTGCAACATTACAAAATGATATTAAATATTGGTTTTTAAAATGAATAATTTAAAAGTCACTGGGTTTGTAGACAATTAAATCTCAGTAATTGAAACCTACTTTATAATATAGTACTCTTTTTTTGTTGTTGTTGTTTCAACTTAAATGGAGACTAATTATGCGCGCCTTACTATCTTGACAAAAGCTCCATATTTCTCCACAGGCTTCTGTCCAGTGGAAGAGTAGGATAACGGCATAAGCTGGTTATAGCAGCTTGCTGCCAGAGGGACAAAACTACAGTCACCTTGAAATATAGCCCAGCTTTACCCACCAAAAGGAGCTGTCAGTAGCATCACTGTGAGGTTCAAGAATTACCAGAGCTATTCAATGACCAAGCACCTACTAAATCTAGTGGTGCTGTATCTCAAGGCAAACCCTTTGAAGGCTATGCAGCTCAGAAAACATAAAGGGGCAGCATCGGGGAGAGAGGGAGGAAGTTCACTTCTTTCCCCCATCTTCATGAGGAGGGTGCTACTGTTGACACCTGATAGTCATGTGCTTTTCTTCATTTCTTTCTGAATAGTGGACTAGAGGTAAAAACTCCTTATAATCCATGACGGTTTCCAACAAAAATAAATTATTTTACTGGATTACTTCAATAAGGGTTTTGTTTGTTTGTTCTGTTTTTTAAATTTAGTTATTCTTTTCACACCTCAATCTTAGCCGGATCCCTTCTCTCCTCCAGATCCCTCCCCTCTCTCCCTCCTTCATACGCCTATACCTCCTCCCCTGCCCTTCAAAATATTGGAGTCCCCCCAGCCCACTCCCACACAAAAACCCACAGCACATCCAACTGCATCCAGCCAGTGTACATCCTCTTTCACAGTGTCCTGGCAAGAGGGAAGTGATCAAAAAGACATGCAACAGAGACCCTGTCAGAGACATGTAAACTTTTAAAATTCATAGGGAGGGGAGTTGTAAAAGTTTAGAATGACTAGAAAAAAACTGTCTCCAGCCTCACTGGAATCTGATTATTATGACCATAGGATTAACTCATACTTTCTAGTAGTTTGTGTGTGACACAGAGAATTGGATTCTGGATAGAGCTCAAGATCCAACTCTATGTAAGTACTTGAGCCCATTTACACCTCTTTTAAAGAGTGACTGTGAGAATATCACCCTTAGAAAAGATGATACATGGTTTCAGCTAAAGTAATTTGTAGACGTGTTATAATAAACATAGTGTATTACATGAAATATGATAAAAAGTCAATATTATTACGAAGCAAAAGATCAAATATTCACTTTGGTGACATTTGTGAGATTTAAAATGAAAAGTGAGCTCAGCACTCTCCAAATAATGAAGAAGAAATATGTTAAACTCTTTAAATTTCAAATAAGATGTTCTGTGGCAAATTGGCTGGGTTTATAATAGTGGCAAACCACAGGATTCTTCTTCTAAGTTGTTTCTCTTCTGAGAATTATTTTGGATTTAATCATATTAGTCAAACCTCAGAAGAACCTAGATTCAAAAAATATATATTTGTCTAAGTGTACTTTGAGCAAATGTGGAAGACACTGTTCATTTACTTTTGCATAAAATCACAAGGTTTTAGATGGAAATCTGTGTGCCATTCAAAGTGACACCAAATTGAATTATAGATAGGAATGATGAATTTGGACAAAGGAAATGTCAACCATATTTCTGGTAGACAAATGATAAGGCTACAATATTATAGTCACTAAAATGATATGTCATTGAGAAGATAATTTATAAGGTAAAATATGCTCCTGTACTTCATGTTTTATATAAAATATTAATGGAATAAATATTTAATGCCACAGATAGATAACTAAAAAATTAGATTATATCCAGTTGCACTTAGGAAACACGCTGATATATATGCCTTACATATATATATATACATCTATAAGATAAATGTAGATTCTAATAATTAAATGAACAAAAAATAACATCTCTTACTTTGCTTTAAATTTGTTCTAGTGTTACAGTGCAACATATAATAGGCTTAAAAAAACAGGTAAAAATGAAGCCTAGAGAACATGATATGAAGAGTGCCCCATTGGTCTCTTGTATCAATTACCTTCTTTTTGTACACAATTCATCTCTAGGTGATTATCTAAGTATAATGTACAGGTTTTGTATAATAAAAATTAATAATTATAATTTAAGGTACAGATATCAGTGCATATATTAAAAGGTTCAGTGTTTCATCCAATCAGTAAAATATCCATTTAAGTGAAAAATAAATTTATATCTTAATTTTGTTTTGTATGACTTGGTAAAATTAGTGAATATATATTAATTGATAGGGGAAATAATGTGGAAAATTAAAGTGGAAGAGAAATATTTAATATTAATGTTAATCTATAATAAATGAGCATTTAGGCAATCATTTCACTGTAACTCATTTGGCAGTAACATGTTATGTGTGTGCATTTATGTGTACATATGTGATTATGCTGCATTGAATGTCTGTATATCAGGGAATGCATATGCTGGTGCTCACCAAAGCCAGAAGAGGGCAACAAAAATGGCTATCAGTGGAGCAGCAATTACAGGCAGCTGAAAGCCGACTTTAGTGATGACAACCAAGTTGGGTCCTCTTCATGAACAAGCACTTATTTGCTTGTTCCAGCCCATAAATGACAGGTTTTAGTTTTAAATAATTACATCTGAATACTCAGAAAGGATTTGAGATAAATCTATGATATATTTAATTATATGTGAAAATCAGTCAAGTGGTCTGGAGTAATCTAAGTGTGTTCTTTGCAAGGAAAATACAGACAGCTTATCACTTCTTGAATAATAATTTTATCACTACCACATATTATAGTAAAACATGTTTTTTTCAGTATTTAAAAAAATGACAAATTGTGTCAAAAGAAAATAAACTTTACACTTTAAAATACACTTCTTGACATTGTATCACTATTAGTATTTATTTCAGTTGTGACAGTCACCTAGCTGTCACAACTCATTTTTGTGTTCCAAAGAACATTAATTATTTTAACTTTAAAGCATTAAAGGAGGAACATCACTATGGGAATTAATGTAGTCTTGAGGTTTTAGTAAATTTATAATGTGTGTATGTTATGATATAGAGAATATAGAGGCTCTCTTTTATATCTTCAAAACTGACAAGCTATTCTGTAGTTCAAGCAAGTACATCCCACCCAGGTTTTTTTTTTTTTTTTTTTTTTTTTTTACCATACCTTCATTCTATATATTTCCCAGGAGCTGAAATAGCTGCAGTATTTAATTGCCTGATAACTATTTCTGTTACATCAATTTTGTGGTTAAACTAATTATTTATATTATCAAAACAAATCAGCACTAGCAGCTAATTAGACTAGAGGAACCATCCTACACTGCTTCTCCTCTTACATATTAAAAAGGTTTAGGTTAACACTAACTTTCCAAGAGATGAGCATATCTTTTAGGTGATAATTTACAGGGAGAACTTAGGAATTCAAAGGGGCTTCAAAAGGCTCTAACCAGTCTTACTTTGAACAGTAAGAGATATCAAGTTCCAAATTCTGCATCATCTTGAAGCAGTGACTGGTCCATTACCTAGTTATCCACAAGATGGCAGCTTTGGTTATTTTTGACCACTAATGCATTTAATATGATCCTATTTTAGCTAGCAAAAAACGGAAAGCATGTGAATAACTTATAAGTACAACTGTTCCTAGTTACATGGTTTCTCAATTTCAGAATAGTGGAATCTATCAAAAATATGAATTATTTAAATCACCTAAAATATGCAATTTCAGAACACTGAAAACTAGCTAATCCAATTTCCAAATTTTTCAATATAAATAATTTCTGTAGCTACTCTCTTTCAAAGTTTTGTTTTGCTTTAATTATGTTTCAAAACAATGAATTGCTTTAAAATGAAGTTAATGTGAAAACACACAAGCAAGCATACCTTGGCTGCAACAGTTTTACCTCACAGAGACAGAGAGGCATAATAATCGCACTTTCCATCAGCTAGCAAGTGCTACAGATAATGTATCTTCAATAGAGCATCTGTTTACTGACAGCACCCGAATTCCCCTTTAATCCATAAACATTTCCCTAGTCACTTTTGTCTAATGTCTACGGCAAATATCTTTCTTTTTTAATTTTTTTTATTATTACTTACATTTTATTAACTCCATATCCCAGCTGTATCCCACGCCCTTATTCCCTTCCAGTCCCACCCACCCTCCCTCATCTCCTCCCTGCCCCTTTCCAAGTCCACTGATTAGGAAGGATCCTCTCCCCTTTCATTTGACCCTGTTTTATCAGGTATCTTCAGGACTGGCTGCAGAGTCCTCCTCTGTGGCCTAGCTGTACTGCTTCTCCCTTTGGGGGTGGGGAGGTCAAAGAGCCTGCCATTGAGTTCATGTCAGAAATAGTCCCTGTTCCCCTTACTATGGGAAATCAATTGGTTACTGAGCTCCCACAGGCTACATCCGAGCAGAGGTTCTAGGTTATATCCATACATGGTCCTTGGTGGAGTGTGAGTGTCAGTCTCATAAAAGACCCATGTGCCCAGATATATTTGGTCCTTGTGGAGCTCCTATCCTTTCCACGTCATACTAACTCCCCTACTTTCACATGATTCCCTGCACTCTGCTGAGGGTTTGGTTATGAGTCTTACTATGTGCTTTGAAACACTGCTAGGTAGAGTCTTTCAGATGCCTTTTGCAGTAGACTCCTGTCATATGTCCAATGCACATCCCATTTGTCTTTCTAAGTGCAAATCTCTTTCTTTAGAGTGTCAGTTGATCATTGCTATCTTTGTTTGGTTACAGATAAATTTTTGTAAAACACTTGGATTTATTGGGCCATCTCACATTTCTTTGCAGATAATGGTTAATAAAAAGATATTCATTGTATTTACCTGACAGCAAGTTTCAAAGTAGGAAGGATTGCATAATTTTAAAGGGGTGACAAAAAGGTAAAGAAATGGGAATCCTCTTATCTGAATGCAAGAATCCAATGTGATTTTAATAATTTAGCACAGTGTGTTGCAGCAACATATTTTAGTGAACATTTTGAAGGTCTTAGGTGATCATATGAGAACTATAGTCTGACTGATACAGAAGCTTGTTCTGTATCATGTGTCTGTGTCATGTTCTCTGAACAGACAGGCCTTCTGTGTTTACGTGTTCCTCCTTCATTAAGGGTATTTTATTTAATTAATAATATTATTTTTGTAGAAACTGGTACAAATGTTATGAGGTATTTTTTTTTTGCCACAGTTGTTTGTTTGTATTTTTTAATGTGTGACATGCTATTCAAGACTGATCAAATCATAGCTTTCTTTTCTGCCTTGACAAAGTATGTTATCTTAATCTTAAGACTATTCAAAACTTCTATTCAGTGAGAATCAGCTAACTGAAATTACTTTATATTATACCAAAGAAATGGCTTATTCTTGCCAAATCTACTGTGGCTAAATTACTATCTTGTTCCAGACACATAGATGTTTCTACATGAAGGACACTGAGAAATAGTAACCTTCATGTGTATTTATCCATGCTAGTCCCATAAAATAGAAGATTATTTTAAACATTTAGAACAATCCAATTATCACAAGTAGTCAGCATTATTTTAGTAATAAATTAAACAATGACATCACCATCATCCCTTTACCAGCAACACTATGAACTACGAACTCAGCCATAGATTATTTTGTACTAGGAACAATTTTGACTGTTCTAAGAATTTTACATTGTCTGATTAATTTTCATTAGTTTTTCAACATCTTTCCATGATGGGGTAAGATTTTTAAAGCAGCTCTTATAATGTATGGTAGTTTGTATGTTTAATGCAGTTCTACAATGGAAACACTGATTATTTTTCTCTAAATAAGAAAATAAGAAGACAGTGATGTGTGGGTGTGCATCTGTGTGTAACAACTGCTGTCTTTTTGTGTCTTTGTAGTCAATCAGAACAAAGTTTTCAGCTCAACATTTAAATCTCATGTCACTTAAATCATTCTTCTCTGCATTTGTGAATGTGTTGCTCCTTTGAGATTAGTTGATAACACGTCATCGACTATCTCACCAGCAGCTTATTCAGTAACAGTGTAAATCTGTACACTCAAGATCCAAAATGCAAAATGTCTGGTTGGTTCTTCAGTTGTTTTTAAGTAGCTATGTAACAACCAACCTTCTGGGAACTTGTAGGGAGGTACTTGAGCCTATGTCTCTAAAAATGATCTTGGTTGACTCTTGTCAAGGAGCTCATGATCCATGTTAACCCCCAAGCTCATCAGGGACAAGGGAATACCCTGATAGCTAAAAGATTTTAATGCTTTCTTGAGGAAATAGAAAGTGGTATTCGTAAACCATCTGCAACATACAGGCGCATAGTCTGTCATCTCTGTAGGACAACATTGGTGTCACTGTGGATCCGGAAAATGTACTTAGCACTTTTGAGGTCAAATCTGAACAAATAAAAATAAATCACCAGTTGGCAATGTGGATAGACAGGACACAACCTGAAATTGTATTATCCTTCCAGAAACAATATCTTTTAGAAATGTGTGCTATGGCTAACAGAGGTTCAAAACTTCTTAAAGTCACAAGGGCAGCATTCCCAACTCTCAGCCAAACTGAAATCAAATCCAGTTAACAGCTTTGAACAGACAAGTTTTTCAATAGCTCTGACAGGAATGTACAGGATGAAGTGCGAGTACTGTGTAAAATACAGGTACCTCATCAGATGCTTCCATGTGGCAGGTATGGTTTGGATGAATGTGATCTAGAGGACAAGTATTAACAGTTTATTGGATCACTTACAGTGCCCTTGGGAGGTGGAGGAAACTTTGTGTGGAACCCTGTGGGAACAAGTCAGCTGGCAAGTGTGTGCCCTTGAAGATACTATTGTGATCAACATCTCTAATAGTCTATGTCTTTCACATCCTGACTGCCCTAAAGTAAGCGGTGGTGTCAAATATACCCATATATGCGCACTCCTATGCACATACAAGTACACACATACAACTACACACACATACATGTATACACACACTCTCTCACACCCACCCACTCACCCTCCCACACACACTACAAATAGAGTTACACAATGAGGAATGATTACTAATCACACCAAGCAGAAGCTTGAGAAGGCTCTTTCAAAGTTAACATTGAAACTCAGGGCCAAAATGTCCCTTAGCCACTGTATAATAGAAAATGCAGTGAGCCTCAGCATCTATTTGATCCCCTGTTGGGTGGATTCTTTCACAGAACCCTCTATAGTAGGCTCCCGTCCTGTTTCCTCTTTTTCACTGATTTTGTTGTCTATCATGTTTGCCATTCTGAATGAGATTTCACCATCCTCCTTACGGTCCTTAGTGTTTAGCTTCTTTAGGTCTGTAGATGGCTATCCTATATTATAGAGCTAACAACCTAACATCCACCTATAAGTGAGTGGATGCCATACCTGTCTTTTTGCTTCTGGGTTACCTCAACTCAGGATGATCTTTACTAGTTCCATCCATTTGACTGCAAATTTCATGATTCTCTTGTTTTTAATAGCTGAGTAGTATTCCATTGTGTAAATGTACCACAATTTCTGTATCCATTCCTCTGTTGAGGAACATCTAGGTTGTTTCCCGATTCTAGCTATTACCAATAAAGCTGCTATGAGCATAGCTGAGCAAATGTACTTATTGAATGGTGGGGCATCTTTTGGATATATGCCCAGGAGTGATAGTGCTATTCCCAATTTCCCGAGAAAGCACCAGGTTGATTTCAAACAGGCTGTATAGATGTGCACTCCCACCAGCCATGCAGGAAGGTTCCCCGTTCCCCACATTCTGTCCAGCATGTGTTTTCACTTGAGTTTTTTATTTCAGCCAGCCATTCTGATAGGTGTAACATGGAATCTCAGAGTTGTTTTGATTTGCATATCCCTGATGACTAAAGATGGTAAGTAATTCTTTAAGTGTTTCTCTGCCATTCAATAATCCTCTGTTGAGAATTCACAGACAAACTTGGGCAAAGATTAAGGAGTCTTATGGAAGAAGAGAGGCGTAGAAATAGAGGGACACTGAAGGTAAAGGAGCCCCACAAGGAGACCAAGAGAGATAAAAGATCTGGGCCCAGAGGGTCCTTTGGAGACTGATGCACCAAACTGGAGGACCATATATGGTGAGATCTAGACCCCCAGCTCAGATGTCACCAGTTGTTGCTCAGTCACTATGTGGATCTCTGAGTGAGGGGAGCAGGGGCTGCCTCTACCATGAACACAGTTGACTGCTCTTTGATCACTAGCCACCAATGATGTGCCTGATGAGACTTAACAAGCTATGGTGGAGAACTTCTCCTTTCAGTGGACTAGGGGAAGGGGATAAGGGGAAGAGGCAAGGAAGGTGGAACTGGGGGGAGTTGAGGGAGAGGGTTTCTATTGGGATATATAATGGATAAATTGTGAAGAAAAGTTAAGATACAAAAGAAAATGCACTTAGTCCACTTTCAAAGGTCTTTATCATTTTAACAGTTCTCACTCTAATCAAAAGAAACAAACACCATCCTCCCCCTATGTCCCTCCTCTAGTCCACTGATAGAGGAGGTCCTCCTCCCTTTCTATTTGATCTTAGTCTACCAGGCCTCATTAAGTCTGGTTGCATTGTGTTCCTCTGTGGCCTGGCAAGGCTGCATACCTTCCCCTTCCCCCCATTGGGGGAGGTGATCAGAGAGACTGCCACTGAGTTCATGCCAGAGAAAACCCCTGCTACCCTTACTAGGAACCCAATTGGAAACTGTGTGTATTGGCTACATCAGAGCCAGGGTTTTAGGTCCTTTTCATGCCTTGTCTGTGGTTGGGGCATCAGTCTTTGCAGGGCTCTGAGGCCTTAGTATTTTTAGCTATGTTGTCTTCTTTTGGAGCTCCTGTCCCCTCCAGGTCTTTTTATATCTCTGTTTTTTCCTAAGATTACCTGCACTTTGCCCAAAGTTTGGCTTTTGAGAGAATACAAGGGAGGGGGCCACAGCAGGGATACAAATTGAATAAATTGTAATACATGATAATAAAAAAATTAAAGAAAATAACAAACAAAAAACTATAGTGTTTACTGAGACTCAATGCAAAATGTAAGATATGAAACCTGATTTTTATTGTAACAATGTTATACTTCTGATATAACATCCAGCAATATTCTCATTCTAAAATAAAAGCAAAAGGAGGTAGGAAAAATCTGAATTGAAGCAAAATGAAAACCAAACAGAGCAATCGTCAAATGCTTGATTCCAATCTGACATTCAGACACATGGGGGAAGCCGTTGTCTGTGCTCCCTTGAGCTTCAGTTGCTTCTGTTTTATGAAAATCCATTTGTAGCTCACATGACCTTTCTTTTGGGGTAGTTTTCATTCAATATAGCAGCCCACCAACATTCTTGGCATCTCCAAATTCCTGGGGCCTCCAGTGCAAAGAAGACTAATTCACCATTATATTAAAACTTTTTTTTTTTTTTTTTTTACAGATTTCTGACAAAAGCTGATTGAGGTGAGAAGTGTTCATTTCAATTTGAGAAGACACAGCCTATCATGGCTGGAAAATCACGACAGGATAAATTGGGAGCTGGACCTGTGTCCCCAGTCAGGAACAAGAAGTAGTGAATAGGGATCCTCACCTTACTCTCTTCATCTTCTACTTAGTTTGTTCAAGCCCATGGTAAAATAAAGAGTCACATAAGCAAATACAAAACACTCTGACACATTTCACAATAAAAAAAAAAAGTAAAACTAAAAATCATCATAAATCTAGTTCTTAGGAACCCAAGCCCTTCCATAGCGACTTTTTCCATAATGGAAGCAGATTTATTTAATGCCTGAAAATAACACAGTGAAAGTTCTGGGAAGATACCTATTTTTATAATGAAAGGATCCGTAGGTACTCGGTACTCCCAAAAGCAAACAAAAAGATTAATGTTGAATACAAGTTGTTGAAATGACCAGGACCATTCTTTTCTGGTACACACACACACACACACACACACACACACACACACACATTTATATAAATATATTACTAGGTATTAAAATCATTGCCTAATAGTCTCATACACAAGACATGTTCTCTATGCAGTTACAACTGCACACTTCTCATGAAATCTCAAATCAGTGATAATGTTGCTTTCCAAAATATTGGTCATAAACAATGTGTATTCAACCACATTAAACTTAAGCTTGAAATAATGTGAGGCATCTTCAAACATACAGATGAATCAACACATGATTAATATGATGAAGATGTTTACACTGCAAGTTCGACTCTAGGCCTTAAGTCCTCTTTAACAAGTCAGGTAAATGTGTTGTCTGCACCATATAAAGCAACTGGAATTTAATAAATTGTCTGTCAGTATCAGCTCTGGTCCATATTATCATACTCTGTGTTTACCCATAACCAGTCAAACAGATCAGAATAAATCTTTTTAAAATCTGGGAATCAAACATGATTATCCCTGCTACCAAAGCTATCCTAATTGTCTAGATTGTTTTTGCACGATTTTATCATTAATAAAAGAGTCTAGGGAGTGTATTACGAATATAACATTTTTGATGACATCATAACTCTGGTGCAAGCCCCTATCATAACAAACAGAATGAGAGTAAGAGAAATCTTACTTTTTTGGAGCATCTGAGTAGAGCAAATAATAACCCTAATTTGTCTTTTCTTTTCTTTTTTCCTTTCCTTTTCATTTCTTTCCTTTCTTTCTCTCTCTATTTTCTTCTTTCTTTAATTCTATATTTCTTTCTTAATTTCCTTGTTTGCTTGTCTGCTTAATTATCTCTTTGTCGGTCCTTCCTTGCTTGCTTTTTTTCTTCCTTTCTCTCTCTCTCTATTACCTTTTTTTCTATTTTTCTTTTCCCAGCAATATTCTTAAAATAACACTTTAATTAGCAAAAAAGTTAGAGAAAGCTAACCATTCCTCGAACAAAATTTTTATTATTCATTAACATCATTATACTCTAGACATGCATAATTAAAGGTTAATATGCTTTAGTCATTGGGCCACATTAATGATAAAATTACTTTAAAAAAATGAGAGATTGAAGATGCAGTTAAACCAAACTTATCACCCACCTTTGTATTCAGAATATATCTTTTCCCCTTTTAGCTTTGTCTGGAAACACCTTCACAGACACAAGCAAAGGAACACTACTGATCTTTACAATCCAATCAAGTTACCAATCAAAATTAATCGCCATGCTCTCTAATGACAAAGGTGTATTAGATCACACATAACGACCTAATTCAGGGATACTTCGGGTTAAAGGGTAGTGCTACACTGAAGAAAAAGGTGGACATTGCTAGCTCTCTCTAAGACTGAATCATGATTGGACATAGGTATCAATTGTAAAAAGGATTGCGCTATATAAGTTGTTTAGATGTTTATGCTGCAATTTTCTTAAATAAGGAATGAATTTCCACCTAAATTATGAAATAATCTTTGAAATAAACAGAAATTATAGAGTACATTTTTTCACCATAGAGGACAACTAGTTCAGTCAACAGAATTTGAAGCCATTCATAAGTCTTCAAGAGAACCAGGATAAACAGTGGTTATATATATGGTGACGTTGTAGTGAATTAATTTCTTACAATTTCTTGTGCAGACATTATATCATTAAAATGTATAGAAATCATTTGAATAATTGTTAAATATCTGCAACTTAACATCAATAAATGCTATCTATTTCACTTCTTTTTAATTGACAAATACCTATGACCTTTTATTAGGAGATACTGTATATACAGGCATAAACAGGACTCATACTTCGGTGCCAGGGACTCTCAGCCAAAAAGAAAATTGTAGCATTGAACAAAATGTGAACAAAATTTACACAACAGTGAATTAAAGCATAAGTTTTCCTATAAGACTGAAGTGTCAAATATTTCTCTTTCCTGCTTGAGTTAATAAAATTTCAGCAAGCTATTAGAAACCATTTCCTGAGAAAAGCAACTTTTAAGATGTATAATAACACCATGACTGATTCAGACCAATATTTTGCAGCCTGTGTGTCTATGGTACTCTATTGATTTTCAATATGCACAACCAGGACCAAGAGGCATATCAAGACACTAGAGTACCTTGTGAATCATCTTGGATTGATTAAATGTAATAGAGTTCATGATTAATTGAGAGCATGCCAGCAGTGTGTTGTACTTTAGGGTTTTGTTCTGTGTGGAAGGACATTAGAATCTCAGTGAACAGGATCTGTCATATAAATGAAGCAATTCCTTATCACAATACCTCACTTCCTCCAGGCTCGGTATAAAATCTTTTAAGGGTCTGTATTTTTAAAGCTGAGAGGAGAATTCTCCTAATACGGTTTAGAAAGAATTGTAGGTTCTGACCCCAATCTCTCTAGTTTAACCTAGAACTGGCCTCCAGACCATGCATTTCCTCTCTTCTCTATCACAAAAAGGACGTTTTAGTGTCATTTCTTTCCATAAATTTTCCTGCTGTACGATTTGATAGCATACTCTGATATGCACTTCACTTGAAATTATTTACTGCATTGTTCCTCTTATATTGCCGCTATTTGTAGTTCCCAAAATTTGAAAGTCCTCCCTTTTTCATGAGTATTGTCTTGTAAGCATTTTCTTTTATAAGCATGTTGCAACCCCAGGCCATTTGTATACCCTTCTCTTCCACGGATACATCTTCCCACTAACTCATAGCATCTTCTTTATCAAGCTGTCCATTCCCTCTCCTGTCCTAACATCTTTTTCTCAAGAAATTCATTCTTAATTCTTACTTCATTAATTAAATGTATTGTATTTTGCCTATCTGATCTATAAGGTGAACATTCTGTTTTCTTTGATTCAGAGGGTGAAATATTCAGAAGACATTATAGCCTAATATAAGAACGAAAAAGGTTTACATACTAAAATATGTATTTTACATGAAATTTTTAGTATGGCCAAGATATTTTACTTTAAAGTTTTTCATAATTATCTCTATTTTAGTGAGTTTTCTTATTTTCACATTTATATTCTATGTGTATAATCAATTGTAATAGCAAAAAGACATATTTATCACCTAATTCTGCTGAACATACAATGGGCTTTTTTTCTAAAATGTCTTGTCACCTGAGATACCTTTCTGTTTCATCAGACCAAGTAAATGTATGTACTGCAATACACATTGTTGATTACATTGTTTAAAATAATATTTTTATGTTCCTTTAAGATGGACATCAGAAGAGGGAGAAAACAGGGGACAGGAAAGGAGCCTACCACCCAGGATCTCTGAATATCCCGACCCAGCAGGGTACCAAAGCGGATGCTGAGACTCATAGCCAAAATTTGGACAGAGTGCAGGGAATCTTATGAAAAAAAAAAGGGGAAGATAGAAAGACCTGGAGAGTACAGGAGCTCCACAAGGAGAGCAACAGAACAAAAAATCTGGGCACAAGGTTTTTTCTGAGACTGATACTCCAACCAAGGATCATGCATGGAGATAACCTAGAACCCTTGAACAGATGTGGCCCATGATAGCTCCGTGTCCAAATGAGTTTCCTAGTAATGGGAACAGGGACTGTCTCTGACATGAACTCAGTGGCTGGCTCTTGGATCACCTCTCCCTGATGGGGAACAGCTCTACCAGACCACCAATGTAGACAGTAGAGTAAGTCCTGATGAGACCTGATAGGGTAGGGTCAGATTGAATGGAAGGAGGACCTCCCCTAGCAGTGAACAGGGGAGGGGTAAAGGAGGAGAAGAGGTAGTAAGGGTGGGAGGGATTGAGGGAGGAGGCTACAACTGGGATACATAGTGAATAAACAGTAATTAATGAAAAATTAAATTAATAATATAAAAAATAAAATAGACATGCTAAGATTTATAAAAATAAATTTGTCACTTCTAATTTCACATTTTATATATTTTTTATATTATTCACAGATTATTTACTTTGTATCCTATCCATAGCCCCATCCATCATTCCCTCCCAATCTCACAATCCCTCCCTCATCTCCTCCCTTCCCTTTTCCAAGTCCACTGATAAGGGAGGACCTCCTCTCATTCCATCTGACCCTAGCTTATCTGGTCTCTTCAGGACTGGCTGTAATGTCCTCTTCTGTGGCCTAGCAAGGCTGCTCTTCCCTCGGGGGAGCGGGGAGTCGAAGAGCCAGCCATTGAGTTCATGTCAGAAATAGTTCCGGTTCCCCTTACTAGGGTACCTCTTTGGACACTGAGATACCATGGTCTATATCAGAGCAGGGGTTCTAAGTCATTTCCATACATGGTGCGTGCCCAATTACAGGCTTCCTACAACATGGCCACAGATCCTTTACCTTTCAAATGTTACTACTTATGAAACTATGGGGAAGGGCGTTCTCATTCAAACCACCATAGTATTCTACTTTATTATGCATGGTATAACTTCCAACACTTTGAGTCCTTATATCAAAAACTTAATATTATCTCTAAACAAAATTTTTCTTTATATGCCTTGACGAGCATGTGCAGCATTTTTTTATAAAAACACAATTGATAAATTTGATAAAAACTTATTGCAGCCTTTTACGACTATCAAAATTTTACATTTTACCTTTTCATCCTCCACTTAGTGAAGCCAGTATACTTAACATGGGCTACAAACTTTTGTCCTATTCTATGATCAAGAAATTTCTTATGGGCAGAAAAACACTGCTACTGCTCAGTTTGCATCCTGTAACCCCATAAACTTATCCTCTTTTTCATTCATAATACGAACATTTTTGTTTCATATGTTTTTATCTTACCTTGTATTGATTTACAGTGTGAGAGAAAGTAAACAGCTCTCTGTCATGGGCAGATGAGAAATTATGTATTGATTTTCTTATATTATGGTGCAGGTAAATATATTGAATGAGTAATTTATTTACATATTATATATAAGAACTAAAGTACTACATTGTGAAATTATTCTTCCATCTCTAGAATGTCAAACAAAATAAAAAAAATTAAATCTGAGTATATCTTAAGAAAAATGCACAAAATAAAATGAGGGTAGGTAGTTTTAAATGCATTTAAAATGGAAGATTTGCCTTTTAACTATTACGGCATCATTAATTTATTAATACTATCCTGGATATTATGTTGTTTTTAATACTGGTTATTCGTTTTCAAAACTCTTTGTTACAAATGCATTCTGTTGTCAGCTCTCTGCCAAGAACATAAGCAGCCGAGCTTTAAAATGACACACAACTATGTCTTTATTTGTCTGAATAAATGTCTGTGTGTGATATGTTTATAGCTGCTGCCACAGTCCGTTTCTCCACCGTGACAGTTTGGTAGAAATACAGTATATCACTATGTGAAATACAAAGCATGTTCAGCACTTTGGGCAGAGGCACCATAACTTCAAAATGTTTACAATTTGCTCCTCAATTGAATCTTCTCTAAACAAAACTACATGTTACGCTGTACCTTGTATTGCTGGATGAAATTCAGACATAAAGTTCCAAAAGAATTTAGACAAGTCAACAATTTTTTGTCCTATCTATAGTAAATATAAATATTAAAGAACTAAATGGTCTTGTGAATATAATAAATAGAAGATGGTTGAAAATACATAGAACCACCCACAAATATTTTTCTAGACAGTTTTGCTCTGCGTTACAGTTTATCTCTTTTTCATATTTAAAAAATTTATTTATTTTTATTAATTATAGCTTATTCACTTTGTAGCCTAGCTGTAGCCCTCTCCTTCCCTCATCTCTTCCCATGCCCTTCCCAATAAGCTAGAGCCCCTGCACAGATGTAGCCCATGGCAGTTCAATATGCAAGTGGGTTCCCTAGTAAGGGGAACAGGGACTGTCTCTGACATGAACTCAGTAGCTGGCTCTTTGATCACCTCCACCTGATGGAGGAACAGCCTTGCCAGGCCACAGAGGAAGACAATGCAGCAAGTCCTGATGAGACCTGATAGTCAGGTGGAAGGGGAGGAGGTCCTCCCCTATTAGTTTATCTTTTATCTTTTAAAGGAACTTTTAAAGTGTAGACTATGTAGAAAAATTAAGAATTAAAATTATTATTTTCTTTAGGCAAAAATGAGCAAAAGTAAGAAATTATTTATTTGTGCGCACATACATATTTTCTCTTAAATAATGTGTAGTTTATGGACACTGACATCCCAGTTTCTCAGAAACCTACATAAAACTTTCTTTTATTTTAATTAACTTTCTATTATTGTGGCAATCAGTATAAGATAAGCAACTTAAAATGCATGTTTGTATTTAGAATGATGTTTGTGTTTGTGTGTAGGAAAATATAGGTCATAAATTTGAAAGAGATTATGGATGAGATTATTTTGAGTATAGAAATGGGAAATAGCATGGAAGATAGAATAGAATGGGAAAAGATATCAAGATATAATATAAAAAATGATAAATAATTAAATATTTATGTCTGTCTTTTACCCTGGACATAAGTGAAGGGACATCTTCTGCTATGTGTTCCTACCATAATGCTTTGTCCTGTGCAGATCTAATTCTGTGGATCAATTGATCATGAATCTAAAGGACAGTAAGACAAAATAACCTGCTCCACCATTCTGTGCTTCAACATGTATATTTCAGGTTAGACAATTCATAGGACACAATATGTTTTACTTAAAATATGCATTCATGTTTGCATCAGGATTACAAGTCCATAATTGGGCTGCTAATAAAGCTTTTGGAGACTCAAATATCCAAGACCAATCTAGGTTACAGAGTGTACTTCAGGAAAGACTGGACTGGAGAGAATGACAGTATCTCAAAACAAACAAACTAACTAACAAACATATACAATTTACAAGAAGAAGAGGAAAACAGAGAATGAAATAAAAGAAAATAAAAGAATATCATTCTCTATTACTCAAATCCAAATTATAAAACTTGTGAGTCTCCAAAACCTTCAATGACAGGATGATTACTATTGATTGGAAACCTTGGCGACGACACCAACATATACTGCCATAAAAATATATTTCTGTCATGTGCAGTATATAATGAGAATCCCATTAGTTCACAGTTTACCATGACGTGTGACTTAATTAAAGATAAAGTGGTGATCTGATGCAGAGCACTTAAAGCAGAAAGCTGCAATTCTTGAGCTCATCATAGAAGCAAAAAAAAAAAAAAAACCCGTATCTTAGAATTAAAGTTTTTCAGGATTGGCTGCAATGTCCTCCTCTATGGCCTAGCAAGGTTGCTCTTCCCTCGGGATGGGGAGGAATGTCAAAGAGACAGCCACTGAGTTCCTGTCAGAGACAGTCCTTTTTCCCTTTATTAGGAAAACCCACTTGCGTACTGAGCTGCCATGGGCTCCATCCGAGCAGAGGTTCTAGGTTATTTCCGTGCATGGTCCTTGGTTGGAGAATCAGTCTCAGAATAGAACCCTGTGCCCTCAAGTGCTCTTTTGTTGGTAGCTCTGTTGTCACCTGAGTTTTTTGATCTTAGCCAATCTGATGGGTATAAGGTGAAATCTCAGGGTCATTTTGATTTGCATTTCCCTGATGACTAAGAACATTGAGCATTTCTTTAAGTGTTTCTCTGCCATTTGATATTCCTCTATAGCAAATTCTCTCATTTGCTCCATACCCCATTTTTTTAATTGGATTACTTAATTTGTTGCTGTTTAACTACTTAAGTTCTTTATATACTCTGGATATTAGCCCTCTGTCAGATATAGGGTTGGTGAAGATCCTTTCCCAGTCTGTAGGCTGTCGTTTTGATCTGAGAGTTTGCACCAGAGGTTCATGTCATGAAAGTTTTCTTAAAGCTTGTCTGTCTGCTGTGTTTTCAGTAAGAGCAAGATGAATTAGAATGCACGAGCAGTGGGAGGGAAATGAGTTAAGGACTGCCTTGTAAATACCCGTAATCCCAGGTTACTGGTAGAATACTGAGAAATATTTTTTTTCTAAGGATATTTTAGGATGCATCATGCTACAGAGATTCTTAGAAGCATTTCCTATGACCATCAGAAGCCTGTATTTGAATAGGCACAGAGATCAAAAGCAAAGAACTACTGGTTGTGAAAAATATAAAACCATCTTGGTATGAGTTAGATTCCAGAACAAAGGCATCCAAGGCCAGGCTTTGACTTCCTGCCCTGGGATTGAGTTGCCTTTGATTCTGCCCATTTGCCTTTCCTGTTAATTTGTGATATACATAAAATGTCTAATCTTTTTTTAAAAAAGAGAATTGTAGTTTCATCAGAAAAATCCATAAGGCATTCATCATGAGTGTAAAAAAAAAAAGACCCCTGTGCCCTGACATATTTGGTCCTCATGGAGCACCTGTCCTTTCTAGATCTTACTAACTCCCCCTTCTTTCATATGATTCCTTGCACTCTGCTGAAAGTTTGGTTATGAGTCTCAGCATCTGCTTTGATACACTGCTGGGTAGAATCTTTCAGAGACCCTCTGTGATAGGCTCCTGTCCTGTTACTTGTTTTCTCCTACTTCCATTGTCCATCTCATGTCTTAGGTCAGATGGAAGGGGAATAGGACCTCCCCTATCAGTGGACTTAGAGAGGGACAGGGAGGAGATGAGGGAGAAAGGGTGTGTTTGGGAGGGATTGAGGGAGGGGCTACAACTGGGATACAAAATAAATAAACTGTAATTAATATAAAAAATAAAAAATTACAAACAGATAAAAAAGAATTAAAGTTTTTCACCTCAGTTAACATTATACAGTTATTATTATGTATCATGCATTTATGTTCAAATCTCTTTAAACTACAAAGAGTATATTGTATGTTCTGGATTTCTGTGCAATTTTTGATGAATTTGAACCTGTTCACATAGATTCATATTCATATCACATGGCAATAAATGATTTTAAAAATCATCTACACATTTTATGAGTAATCACAAGAATAAGTTTTCATACTATTTGCCATACTTTAGGCTACACACACATTCTGAGAATGTGCTCAGCCATACTTCCTTTCTAGATGAGACAATGACTTGGAATTGTCTTTGGAAAGTCACATATCTTCCTGAGGAGCCTCTCCCAGCAATTTTTATTCCACTTGATTCAAAGGGTAATTTATCTTCTTTCTTTCATTACAGGCTTATTTTCCCCTCATATAAAAAAATCTTACTAAAAATCCTATACAGAAATGGATCATATCGTCCAAGGAAAACTATTTCTTTTTTTAATTAAATTTTTATTTTTTGTATTAATTACAGTTTATTTACTTTGTATCCCAGCTGTAGCCCCCTCTCTCATTTCCTCCTAACCCCACCCTCCCTCCCTCATCTCCTCCGTGCCCCTCTTTAAGTCCACTTATAGGGGTGGTCCTCCTGCACTTCCATCTGACCCTATCTATCAGATCTCATCAGGACTGATTTCATTGTCCTCCTCTGTGGCCTAGAAAGGCTGCTCCTTGCTGAGGGGGGGGGGGGGAGATCAAAGAGTCAGCCACTGAGTTCATGTCAGAGACAGTCCCCGTTACCATTACTAGGGCACCCACTTGGATACTAAGCTACCATGGGCTATGTCTGAGCAGGGTTTCTAAGTTATATCCATGTATGGTTCTTGTTTGGAGAGCCAGTTTCAGAAAAGACCCCTGTGCCCAGATATATTTTGTCGTTTTGGAGCTCTTGTCTTCTCCAGGTCTTACTAACACCCCCTTCTTTCATAATTCCCTGCACTCTGCCCAAGGTTTGGTTATGAGTATCAGCATCTGCTTTGATACACTGCTAGGTAGAGTCTCTCCATCAAGAAGATGCAAATCAAAACAACCCTGAGATTTCACCTTACACCCATCAAAATTGCTAAGATCAAAACACATGCTGGAGAGGTTGTGGAGAAAGGGAACCACTCCTCCATTGCTGGTGGGAATGTAAACTTGTACAACCACTCTGTAAATCAACCTGGCACTTTCTCAGACAATTAAGAATAGTGCTTCCTCAAGATCCAGGTATACCACTCATAGGCATATATCCAAAATATGTTCAAGTACACAACAAGGAAATTTGTTCAATCATGTTTGTAGCAGCTTTATTAGTAATAGCCAGAACCTGGAAACAACCCAGATGTCCCTCAATAGAGGAATGGATACATCAATTGTTGTGCATTTACACTATGGAATACTACTCAGCAATTAAAAACAAGGAAATCATGAAATTTGCAGGCAAATGGTGTGATCTAAAAAAGATCATCCTGAGTGAGTTATCCCAGAAACAGAAAGATACACACGGTATATACTCACTTATAATTGGACACTAGACCTAAAAGATAGGATAAATATACTAAAATCTGTGCACTTAAAGAAGCTAAACAAGAAGGAGGACCCAGGGTAAGATGATCAATCCTCACTTAGAAAGACAAATGGGATGGACATTGGAAGTAGGAGAAAACAAGAAACAGGTCAGGAAAACTGCTTCAAAATTCACATTTTCTTCAGGTTTAGTCACATTACAAACACTTTTACTATCAAATATTCTAATTAATTGCAAATAAATGAAGTATAACACAGAAAACTTAACAATAATGTAACAATGTATTGCAGATCAATCTTCACATAGTTCACATAAGTGTGCATTAAAGTCTCCTTTCCTTGCCGTCTGTTGCTAGGCTTTCTCTTCTGGGGGTGGTCTAGTGATTGGAGCTGTATGTATTCTTCCTCTCAAACCACAAGGCTAATAATAGAACTTCTAGGCTATTACAATTTTTTTTATTATATCTTGACATTTTTAATTTTTTTTTTCAATGCAGTTTATTCAGGAACATTGAACAATCCTCGGACCCCGGGGAAAGCCAGCCCACAGCTTAAATAGCCTCTGGGTAGCCAACCCAGGCGTGCCACGGGGGCAATGCAGATAGGTCCACATACATGGAAGCAAGCCAGATCCTCGGCCTTAGCCAAATGTGGAGTTGTTCGTGACAGAGAGCACTCATCATCGGGAAGGTGGAAGGCGGAAACCAGCTCCATCTTTAAGGCATAGCATTCCGCAGCTCTCTACAGTTCCCCCTTTTTGTTTTAGACGCATCAGGCAAGAGTAGAGGTCTGATCTCTGATATTAGAAATAAATTGGGACTTTGTACAGATGTTCATTTAGGTGTCATCCACCCAAAGAGCATCAGACCCGTCCGATACCTTTTTCTCAGAGGCGGGACCTGGGGCATCAACCCGCATGCAATCAGACATGCTCTTCTCTGGGTCCAAAGCGGCTGACCCTGAGTGCAGTGCTTAGCCTCGCATCCTGAGCGTATCATTTTAGCTTTTTATGGTATCCAACCATGCTTGGGGAGCAAATTGATACCCTATGGCAAATCGCTCAACCTGGCTGTCAATGAAAGTATGCTGGACTTTGTGTCACTAGCATACAACATGAGAATTTTTCCTGCGCTGCAAATCTGTCTAAACAATTGTCGAGCTATATTTTAGGTAATTGGACTGGAGAATTCGATACTACGATGGAGCAGCTGAGAGTGGCCATTGTCACAGTAAATTCTACTGGAGTGGACGCAGGACTAGCCACAGGATTATCAACATGGATTGCTGCAGCCATGAATCATCTGAAGGAATGGGCGGGCATGGGAGTGTTAGCAGGCCTTCTGGTGTTGGTCTCCTTGTTTTGCCTGTGGTATATATGCAAGATTAGAGTCTCACAACAGTGTGATGCAGCCATGATCATTCAGGCCTTTACAGCCATTGAAGCAGGACATTCTCCCCAAGCATGGTTGGATACAATTTTAAGTGAAAGAAAAATAAGTTTATTCCTCAGTGCATAGAGCATCTAAATATCACCTTTTTAAATTTTCACCTAATGAAATAATAATTTTCTCAGTATTTTTCCCTAAAGATTGCAGGAAATATTTTGTAGAAAATAAATTATAACATAGTACATTATGTTCTTAGTTTGAACAGTATTCATTACACACGCAAAGTGGTCACATCGGGAGCATTTTAGACTAACATACTTGACATCCAACAGATTTAAATCTCAGTACACAGGAATGAAATGAAGAAGCGCAATAATCTTCCTTGCTGGAATCTTTCCACTTTGTATGTCAGCTACTTGAATGAGCATTGGTCATTCCAGCTGATGGTAATTCCATTGATTAAAGGGTCAATGACAGGAAAATCTATTAAGAAAGCATCTCAAAAGACAAACATAGGATATACTCACTTATATAGACCTATAAGCTATGATAAACATAATAAAATCTATACACCTAAAAAAGATAATCAATTGAGAGGACATGGGGTAAGATGATCAATCCTCATTTAGAAAGACAGATGGGATGTGCATTCAACGTATGACAGGAGTCTACTGAGCGCATCTGAAAGACTCTAACTAGCAGTGTTTTCAAAGCAAAGAGTCATGACCAAACCTTTGGCAGAGTACAGGGAATCATAAGAAAGAAGGGGAGTTAGTCTGATGGGGAAAGGATAGGAGCTCCACAAGGACCAAATATATCTGGGCACAGGGTCTTTTCTGAGACTGACATTCAACCAAGAACCATGTATGGATATAACCTAGAACCTCCACTCAGATGTAGCCTGTGGTAGCTCAGTAACCAATTGGTTTCCCAAAGTGAGGGGAACAGGGACTATTTCTAACAGGAACTCGATGACTGGCTCTTTGGTCTTCCCACCCCCGAAGGGAGGAGCAGTCCTGTTAGGCCACAGAGGAGGGCTTTGCAGCCAGTCCTGAAGATACCTGATAAAACAGGATCAGATGAATGGGGAGGAGGTCCCCCCCATCAGTGGACTTGGAAAGGGGCACGGTGGAGATGAGGGAGGGAGGGAGGGAGGGACTGGGAGGGAATGAGGGATCGGGACACGGCTGGGATACAGAGTTAATAAAATGTAACTGATAAAAAAAAATAAAATTAAAAAAAGAAAGCATCTCAAACTTATGTTCAATGTGTATTTGTCTTTTTAGTTTTTAGCTTTATGTATGTAAAATTTTTGTGTTTTATGCTAAATATTGAGTATGTAGCATTGGATCTTAAAAGCAATTCAACCTTGAAAGCAGTCAATAGTTCAATATGATTTTGAGTGAAGAAACTCTATGTTCCAGCTTTTTATACCATACACACATACACATCATACTTCAAAAAGCAAACATGAATAATTAAAATAATTGACTACTAAATATTTTTATAATTATTATTAATTTTTTAAATATTAGTTACAGTTTGTTAACTTTGTATCCCTGCTGTATCGGCACACTGGTAGGATTTGCTGAAGGAGGCAAAGGCAGGGATTACTAAATATTTTTAAGAATTATTTCTATGTCAGTGTCAAAAAGAAAGGGTTATAATAAAATATATTACAGAAATGTTATAATAAATACATTTTTCATTAGTCAAAGAAGATATTCATTGATTTCTAAAGAACTCAATTTTAGAATAAGTACTCAAACTCCATAAACTATTTCACCCCAACTATTAACTGATAAATATAAATGTTAGCCAATCAAGATATACTATTTCAATAAAAATGGCAATGTCACTGATCATCACATAGAAGATTAAAGATGACATTTATATGATGAGATAGTAAATATACATTTTATTGCAGATTTGTAGAGTATTGGGTGATATGACATGCATGAAACAGAAAGTGTGGCTGTATCTATATACTCACATTGTTATAAAATATATCAATAAAATATGAAATAAACAAAAATCTATTTTAGAGTAGTAAGTTCTTTGGAGTTATTTACATCTTTTTATTTTTAATTGATTTATTTTTTTCTATAATTAGCATTTTCTATAAAATGCTGTTTACAGTTCAGAAGAAAAAAATAGTCTCAAAGAAGCTTTTCTTGATTAGCTTCTTTAGGTGTACAGATTTTAGTAGGACCCTGGGTAAGTTGCTCAATCCTCATTCAGAAAACCAAAGGGGATGGGCATTGGAAGAGGGAGAAAACAGGAAACAGGACAGGAGCCTACCCCAGAGGTCCTCTGAAAGGTTCTGCCCTACAGGGTACCAAAGCAGATGCTGAGACTCATAGCCAAACTTTGGGCAGAGTGCAGGGAATCTTATGAAAGAAAGGGGGAGATAGTAAGACCTGGAGGGGACAGGAGCTCTACTGAGTACAGGGATCTTTTCTGAGACTGATACTCCAACCGAGGACCATTTATGGAGATAACCTAGAACGCCTGCACAGATCTAGCTCATGGCAACTCAGTGTCCAAGTAGGTTTCCTAGTAAGTGGAACAGGGACTGTCTCTGACATGAACTCAGTGGCTGGCTCTTTGATCACCTCCCCCTGATGTGAGAAGAACAGTACCAGGCTGTAGAGGAAAACAATGCAGCCAGTCCTGATAGTCTAGGGTCAGATGGAAAGAAAGGAGGTCCTCCCCTATCAGTGGACTGGGGAAGAGGCATGGGAGAAGAAGAGGGAGGGAAGGTGGAATTCGGAGGGAGCTACAACTGGGATACAAAATGAATGTACTGTAACTAAAAAAAAAAAAAAAAATTAAAGAAGCTTTTTATATTTAAACTCTGAATCAGTTTTGTGCTTTAAAATATCATCAAAACGCTAATCATGAATATTGCATTTAGTGATTTTGAGAGACATGAAGTTTCCATACATTAAAGTGTTAGCCAAGCATGTCTTTTGCTTCAATTTGAGAGTGCCATATACGATAAAATGTTAGTAGTAAAAAGAACATTAAAGATACCCTAATTAAAATTCTAGCCTTAGCGTAAGTGACTATACAATATTTCTATATTAGCTCTCCATGAAATCCTATTTCAGAATGGCAAGTGGCTTGTGTTTGTTTGAGAAATAGGAATAGAAATGTAGAAAATAATACAACTAATGGCCAATATTCTTCATTCATAACAGTTATTTGCATTTTTGAATTTGGTACTAGCATGAATACTTACCAGCTCTGAAACTCTTCCAATTGACAGCTGGTGACAGTTTAGTCTACATTTTATGTAGAGAATAGTTCATTTGTTTAAATTGGTAGTATAAACAAATGGAAAAAAACACTATATAAGAACATTTCTCCCTGGCTTTACCATGTTTTTCCTAAAAACTACTTACTACTAAGTATCTCATTATCTTTAGTACATGACTAACCTAGGTCACTAGTGTTTTTTGAACATATGTAGGTGTCATTAGAGATGAAAGTAAACTGTGAATTTCAAGGTAAACTTGTAAGTACCCTGTAGGGAAGCATTCATACTAATTACTCTTAACCTTTAAATGCGCCACATTTTAATATAAGGTAGAAAGAACAATGTGGGGTCTATATCTAAGTTTGGTAGTAAGACTGGAACTATGTGATCAGAAATACCCACAGTAGATTTGTCAAAGAAATGGAAGAGTATTTCTTAGCAACTAGCTGTTCTTTGCAGATGTCAGTTCATTGTAGTAAAATGTAGAAATGAAACACTTTTGAATAAAAGATGTGAGCTTAATGGTTATTCAGAAGATGTTAACAACACAGATAAAGCAGGATGGTCTGTGGTTGACTACAGTTGGAGTACACAAAAAGGGCAATCGGCAGCAGTAATTTAACAGTGAGGAACTATAGCTTTAGGAATACCTGGAAAACACCTATCAGCAGTCCATGTTGAGGTTTATGAGTGTGTGTGTGTGTGTGTGTGTGTGTGTGTGTGTGTGTGTGTAGGTATGTTTGTGAGTTGCATATGCATCTTTGTGCATTTGTGAGTAGAGGCCAAAGAACCTCCTTAGATGCCATTCCTAAGGTTCCGGCCACTGTTCTTTGTGATGCTGTTGTTGCTTTGTTTTATTTTGTTTTTCTTTGTGTTTTTGATGTAGATTCTAGGACTGGCCTGCAACTCATCACATAGTGTGGCCAGGAATGGCCAAAGGTCTGTGTGTCTACACCTCCCATACTAGGACTAAAATGCAGCACAATGCTAGGCTTTTATCCTGTGGGTTCTGGGGACCGAACTAAAGTCCTTATGGATGCAGAGCCAGTACTTTACTGTGCGCTCATTGGAGTTAATTAATGATTATTTAGCACATGCCTCGGAAAATAATTGATTTTCAAGTAAGCTACTCAAGAAAGGATAAGAAACAGACAGCATTTTCATGAGGTCACTGTGATTTGTGGAGACTTGTTACTGCAACAGTTATCATTAACTGACGAGTTCAAATTAAAATTAAAAGAAACTGACAAATGTAGTTAAAGCAGCAAAGAGATGGAATTTAAAAGAAATTTAAATATTCAGGTCACACAGAGATGTTTGAGCTGAACAAAGCCATCTAGAATTGTCCTAAAGGAGTTAGGAATTTTCCAGGCCACATCAAACCTGTGGTTTGTCAGTGTCTTGAGATTGAAATACAATGCAACAAAAATGAGAGGAAATGAAACCTATCATCTAGAATTGAAAACTGTTTAGTGTTCTGGCTACTTATAGATAAAATTATTTGAAAGCCACCCATCTGCCAAGTTAAGTAATTAAGTTGCCAAATAGATAAAACACCAAATTCAAAAGACTTGATTCAATAACCCCTACAAGAACCCTTAGACATAAAGGTAAATACAAATGAGAAATGGGATTTGCAAGTTGGTTAAGCAAGAAATATACATTTATACCCTTACTTTAAATATGACAATGCATGATAGGAAGAACAATATTCAATTTCATCAATTTCCCAGGCCAGGAAATTACCAGTAGGGAATAAAAACCAGCTTAAGAGACCTTTAATTTCTTTCTAGGCATTTAGACAGCATGTGGTTGGCCTTGCTGGATTCCACCATGTTATGGATCAACGACTTCTGTGGATCTTCTCTTGTTTTCCAAATGAAAGCTATAATTTGGTTACTTTGCTTTTGTTACTAAGTGCATAGAAGAAAGAGGAAGCAGAATAAATGAGTTTTGAGTCTTAGATTTCTGATCCCTGAATACGGTTGTGTAGGTGGGGCTATTAAAGAGAACCGTCATTAATCAGAGATTCTAGAGCATCATCTGCTGTAGTGATCTGATGGGATTTAAGATATTGTGCCTTTGTGAAAGTAAAGAACATAAGGCTAGCAAGAATATTTTCACTGGAGCCTGTTTGTTTCGATAATTCAAAAAGTACAGAACAATGTAAATTTCAGAGACTTGATCATAGGCGACTGTCTAGATATAATTAATGATAACTTCTCGTGAGACTGCCATATGATGCCTGCAAATTAATAATAGATTATGTTGCCCACAGTGTTTTCCGTGAGGACTGCTGTTCTTTCTTTGTTTGACCTTAATTGGTATAACTGATAGCAGGGAGTGCTTGGTGAGCCATTTTAATCACATAAGAGCAGCTTTCATACCAAATGATAAAATAGCTGCTGTGAGTTATCTGCTATTAGGGAGAACTAAGAATGGTGGGAGAAATGGCTATATATATATTTTTCTCCAGCCTAAAGGCTTAGAGTATAAAGATTCTAACAGCAACTTTCTTATACCTTGTAATGATCTCTTAAGAATCTATGAAAGCTAGTTCATACATCTTTTCAAATAAGGAAAGTCAGATAATTAGTTAACATCAAGTTAAGCATACCCACAGATATTCAAAAAGAAGAAGGTGTTGAAAAAGTGTTTAAACCAGTATGGAAGATTTTATAGCAGGAATGTTACTGGCCTCTGTAACTGAAATATTTAATTTTTACTGTCAAATAAATTTTGAGAAATATGTGAGGTTATAAATGTGAGCATTCATTTCCCACTAAATTGAAAACTATCTCCACTATTTACACCCGAAGTACAGAAGATGGTGGTTGCTTTAAAGAAACCAGGCATTGATAATTAACTGTTACTTCTGTGATAAAACACTAGTCAGTGATGAGCCTTCCAAGGCCTTGTCCTACAAAATGTTAATTGGTATGAATTGATGAGATGGCCAGCCCAAAACATTGAACTTTTCACCTTTATCATTGTTTTTTTTTAATATTTCTTATTGTCTCTCTTCTTAAATAGAAAAGAAAATTATATTTAATAAATGGAATTCAGATTTTTCCAGTATTTTTTGTAATTAGAGAATTGTATTTTACCTTCACACTGGTGGGTTTAAATCGTGAATACCAGGGATTTTTTATTATATATAACATATATAGTAGTATAGTAATATTTATATGTTATTTCTGTGTTTATCCTGAGAAACATACTAATAAAAGCTTTAACAATGGGCTTACTTTCCTTTGTGATGGGTGTTTTTGAAGTTCAGTGTGTAAGATCGATCATAAGCAATGAATCACCCTGGATTTGCTCAATTTTCTATTAAAATGAGTTCACTCCAAATTCTGTCAAAGACAGAAAAAATGAGTAAAGTCCCACACTATCTAGTCATCATCCAGGGGTAAATAGTACATACTCTAGAACCTAGAAGTGTCAGAGAAAACCGAGCCTCAGTTTACCTCTCCGTGAATTGCATGGAAGATGTTGACACAGCTAAGTACCCTGTGGTGGTTTGCATGAAAAGGGTCTCCATAGACTCATGGGGAGGAGCCTTGTTGGAGTGGGTGCAGCCTTATTCCAGTACCTGTGGCCTTACTGGAGTAAGTGTGGCCTTGGAGCAGGTATAGTGTTGTCGGAAAAGATGTGGCTTTGCTGAGGTAGGCATGACATTGTCAGAGAAAGTTTATCACAGGCAGGTGGCCTCTGGGGTTTCAGAAGCTCACTCCAGGACCGCTGTTGATCTCTCTTCCTGCTGCTGCCTGCCAATCCGGATTTAGAACTCTCAGCTATTCTCCACCACCATATCTGCCTGCATGCCCCTGTGCTTCCCGCCATGAAGACAACACACTAAACCTTTGAACTGGAAGCCACCCCAATTAATTTTTTTTTCCTTTCTAAGAAATTTCTGTGGTCGTAGTGTCTCTCCAAAACAATAAAACCCTAAGACATACAGTACTTCCTCTGTCGTTCATTCTTTCAAGTCCCTTTCTCATCTTTCCATAGGCCCTCCTGTAATTCATCTCACGTATTTTATCCATACCTTCTTATCTTCTTTCAATACCCTCAGGAAAGAGGTATTAGCCGTATTCAGTACTGTTGCCTTTTCTTCTTACTGTTACGCAGCCCTATTCTGTGACTTTGCTCCAAGCCATTTTCCTCTGCCTAGTACTAAGATCCTTTCCCACGCTGTTTCCTCTTCACCTCATTGTTATTACCTGACCAGTACGTCATTCCTTTCCTCAACTCTCTCCTCTCCACAAAATATTCAGAGGGATTGGCCAGTTTGAAAAATAAAAGAAGAAAAGCAAAATCTACCTTGTCTTTTCTCATTGCGCTTTTCTCCCTTACAATGTGGTTTTCTCCTTTCAGAAATAATTCAATCCTTTGATACCATGAGCAGTCTCCTTTCTTTCCTTTACTATATAAAGATCACTTCCAAGTCTTTCACTGCAGTGAATCTGTTCTTTTAAGATTTCTAATAAATAAGTCCTGAATTACAAAATCTAGTGTTTCTTTATGTGTGTATTCTTCTGCTTAAAGCTTTTTCCTACCTTTGCCTTCCTTACCTTCACTTCATTAATGAAGGCCCCTTTCTTCCTTCCTTCTCTCTTTGTCACTGCTCTATAGTTGATGAAGACTACTTCATCTCTTGTCTTTATTATATCTCTAAGTACTACTCGGAGGCCTTGCTTCACTCTCACATTATAAATTACTATCAGTGTGTCACAATGACACTCATTGTATAGTGTTATGTATAAAGTAATAACTTAATTGGTTGCAAGCAAGTAATCTCAAAATGTGTATAATGATTTATAATCCTCCTCAGACCCTAATGCTTATGATCCTAGATTCAGACCCAATTTTCCTTCCTATGGATGGTTTCCAAAACACGCTCACACTTTACTTCCCCCATTATAAACTCCCTGCCTCCTCCTTTTGGCTGCAGAAACATTTCTGTTTTACTCATTACATTATCGGACAAGATTGCAAATTATCAACTTGTTCAATATATTTTCTTTGTATTTAAGAGGAGCTGGGTCATAGTCCTAGAATAAGGCTGAACATGAGTCTAGAAGTCAGAGTTTCCAGAGCAATAAATAAAACAAATACCACATAATAACATGGACAAATCACTGAGAACAAAAGTGAATAAAGGAGAGAAGCATGGTGAACTGACTCAAGAAATCTGAGCACAGGGGTCTTTCCTGAGACTGATACTCCAACCAAGGACTATGTATGGAGATAACCTAAGACCCCTGCACAGATGTAGCCCATGGCAGTTCAGTATCCAAGTGGGTTCCATGTAATAGGAACAGGGACTGTCTCTGACATGAACTGATTGGCCTGCTCTTTAATTACCTACCCCTGAGGGGGAAGCAGCATTACCAGGCCACAGAAGAGGACAAGGCAGCCACTCCTGATGAGACCTAATTGACTAAGATCAGAAGGAAGGAAAAGAAGACCTCCCCTATCAGTGGACTTGGGGAAGGGCATGCATGCAGAGGGTGGAGGAAGGGAGGGATTGGGATGGAAGGAGGGAGGGAACCACAGGGGGGGATACAAAGTGAATAAAGTGCAATTAATAAAGAATTTTAAAAAAGTCTTCATAGGACATGGAAAATATTTAGGAAATGTTAGTTTTATTTCATTTTGCAATCAACAATCTTCTTAAAAACTTAAAGTTTTATACGCACGCACACTCACACACACACACATATACTCACAATTTTCTACTGACCTTATATTTTGAGGCTTTCAAAATCTTGCCCTAATCACTATAGATGATATTTTTATTTTATCAATCAAAAAAAACCCCATTCATAAGAATACCCTTCATATACTCCTCCTAGAGTAAAAATTTTCATGTTTTTGTTCTCACATTTGCTCTTACGATGGAAGATATAATTCTACTTTCCCATTCATTCCTAAGGTCCATTCTCTAGGGTTTGGTCTCTTCTTAGTATTCCATTTAGCCTCAGTAAGGTTTTAATATACTTAAAAATATATACTATATATAAAATAAGCAACCCCAAAGATACATTAATAAATCTTGCCTCAGTGCCACGTTTTAATAATGCAATTTTTTTTTCTTTTCATAATAAAATGTTGTCAATCAAGTTCTGTGGTCTTGAAGTCCCATCACTGGGAAGGAAAGCAGCAGTCATAAGTTCTAGAACTTGCACTACCTAATAATTTCCAGGCAGCTTATAGCACAGTATTTCGATGAATAAAATGTAAAATAAATATTTATTTAAAATTAATATTTTGCCAATTTTTTGTTTTCTATGATCTTAACAATTTCTTAACAATAGACTTCTTAACAATAGACTTCTGTTCTCCTGTTCGTGGATTTTTCTCTTAAATTTACTGTTATTTGGCAGATTTCCTACCTTATCAAGAGATGAGGTAGGAAATACTTCTTCCTCAAAACCCTTTCTTCTCAGCACCTCCTTGTTATTCTTGCCTATTCCTCAATCCATGTAAAGCTTCCTTCATCTAGATATACCTCTACTAGAAATACAAAGATAACGAACTATAGAAAACAAGAAGCAAAAGGAACATAAAGAAGACTATGAAATGCATAGTTGTATAAAAAACAGGTAAAGAAAGACTAAGAGATCTAACTTGACTGGCTCTATTGTATGAACAAAGCTAAAAGAAAAAGAATACCCTCACTTGACTTATTCATAATGAGTCAGGTTAGGTATGTTAAGCAATAATGAGAAGTTAAAAAACCAAAAAAACAACTTTCAGGGGCTGGAGAGTTGGCTCAGTGATTAAGAACATTGACTGTTCTTCCAGACTGAGTCAATTCCCAGCAACCACATGGTGGCTCATAACCATCTGTGATAGAACCTAATTTTCTCTTATGGTGTGGTGTGAAGACAGAGCACTCTTAATATATATATATATATATATATATATATATATATATATATATATACATACATACATATATATTTCCTACTTCGTCTCTTGATAAGGTAGGAAATCTGCCAAATATATATATATATATATATGTGTGTGTGTGTGTAAATACTTTTAAAAACCTTTCAGTTCATAAAGTTTTTTTTTTTTTCTGATCCTCACAAGTAATCACTCATTGAGTGTCCTATTTCTGTAATAGCCAGATGAAGTCAACTATGGTAAGATTTAAATCACATCTTACCCTTTAGACATGCTGCTCTTTTTATACTTTAAAATTTGAGAGTCCCAGACTGTTTGCCTGGCTAAGAAAATTCTGTTAATATTTCTCATTTGTTCCAAAATATACTTTACTCAATCTATGTGGTACAACTAGTGCCATCGTAGACATCCTTTATCTACTGCTATTCCCCTGTGTCAAAATCAACAATACATGTCAAAAATAACAACAGCAACAAAACATAACTTTCAATAATTTCAAAATCTTTGAATTGGTCTAGCTGACTTCAAAATAAGTTTTTAAATTGAACTGATGTATTAAAATTCCAGTGGTTAAAAATATCTTCTAAAGAACTGTAGAAATGATCTCTGAAAAGATAACCAGTCCTGACAAGACCTGATAGCCTAGGGTCAGATAGAAGCAGAGGAGGACCTTCCCTATCAGTGGACAAGGTGAGGGGGATAAGGGGTGAAGAGGGAGAGAGGGTGGAATTAGGAGGAGATGAGGGAGGGGACCACAGATGGGTTACAAATTGAATAAATTATAATAAATTATAATAATAATAAAAATAGAAAAACGTCTTATAACTTACTATTTTATTCAGACTTTTTTCCTAGAAATAGTTCAGTTCTGTGAAAAAATATAATTACTTGATTCAAGTAGCACACAACTGACCTTTAAGACATATATATATATATATATATATATATATATATATTATATGAAGTATGTGGATTCCTGTGTATGCATGTCTCTTTGGATATTTTTTTAAAATGAAAAAAAAAACTCATAGATAATAATGAACTCAATAAATAGTAGACAAATGTTCAAAATAAGGTCTGTATGCCACAAATACATAAAATATATGCAAATCATAATGTTTTCTATCACATTCTACTATTTAATGTACACAGATATTATAAAGCATTACATTTGGCAGACAGGGTTTTATGTAGTCCACACAGCCTTCAACTCACTCTGTGGCTGAGCATAACTTTGAACTCCAGACTGTGCTGCCCTGTCTCCCAAGCTTCAAAAGTTAACCTTAATCAAACTTTCAAACATAATCACATTATGTATATTCACAACTGAACAAATGTATACATATGGGAATGGGCAAATTAAAGTATAAATTTATAAAAATGACAGAAGTACATTGTCTGTTACTTTTGTAGCCACCTTCCGTTGTTTCTATGGTAAAATCTAAGTGATATGAGTGTTCTCGTGAAGAGAATCACCGAAGTGACACTTTACCATACTGACTGTTACAGTCAGAACTGATCTCTCCTGTGTTTTCAGCATATCTCATCATATGTAGCACATGCACATATATTATGGATTAATTGACTGTCTATTTTACAAGTAAGGCTTCTTCTGTTCATCACCAGTCAGCTAGTAAAGTCTTTGAAGAGTTCAAGTGCCCAAGAGTTGGCATTCTTAACTCCCATATTTTTGAAACTATGCATATTTCACAAAAGAAAAACAGTTCTAGCTGTCTTATCTTTAGCTTCTAAAATCCTAAAGATAGTATTAGTAACCTTCATTTTGTACTGTTTTATAAAAGCAAAAAGCAACAATTAAAATATTTTCTTGTTAAGAAGCCAGATGAAGACAAAAGGTTTTGATCTTATCTCAAAAAGGAAATTATTTCCCAAATGAAGAAAGGAAAGCTCAAATCAACATTGAAAAAACTTGACAGGAGATGTAATCCCAGTGCAATGAATGGGAAACGTATACACAAGGCTTCTAGGCTTCAAAGTAATACTCTGTTTTCACAAAGGACAAGGTGACTTTAGCTTTAAATTCTAAAAAAAAAAAAAATCATTCTGAGTTAACAATATGTGAAAACTGCTTCTTGATATTAGCTTTTAGATAACCAAAAACTGTGATAATTCTATCTTGGAAAGGACATCATTTAGAAATAAAAACTAAAATGGCTGAGAGGTTTTAAAGGGAGTATGATTCTAAATTATTGATTTGAAAAGATGGTTTTACATTTCATGTAATGTATACATGCTTATATTCGCATGTGTGAATGACTTATTTTTAAAAATTAATCACGTTTTCTTTTTAAATTTCTACCCTTCATTGTATCAATAGGAAAGTAAAATGGCAAATTTAAATTATATTTTTTATTATTACATGTGAATTAAGGAAAAATTTAGGAACTATGCCAGTACAAAATAAGTTAAGAATAAAATTGTCAAAGTGGACACTACAGTCCACTGACTGGTACTAAACACTACCATCTTTGTTCATAATAAAATGATTATATGTGAGAGACACTGAACAAATGTCCACAGATACTAAGACTAATGGCAGAGATACTGACTTTTTTGGTCATTCCTCAAATCCCAGCATAGAAGTAAATAACATGATCCAGGACAGCTAAGAAGAAATTGAAAAGGAAATTGATAGAACTATATTGTGTATTGTATTACATGTTGTGTATAGGTTGATTCACAGGAACAAACGGTCTTTAACACGTTAGTATCTAAACATCGATTGTTGTGATAACACACCACAATTAACCAAATTACTTGTAAAATAAATATTTAATTGATCTGATGGGTTCAAGGAGTTAGAGTCTATGATGGAATACGACAGTAATGAGAGCAGGAGAACCGAGAAATCAAGCAAAATTCAGAAATCGAGAGAGAAAGCGAGAGAGGAGATTGGAGTTGGCAGGGGCCATTCGAAGCATAAGCCCTTCCCTAACGTGCACATTCTCCAACAAGACCACACCTCACATCCTTCCCAATCAGCTCCACCAATAAGGACCAGGTATTCAAACATGTGATCATGTAGGACCCATTCTCATTTAAGCCAGTCTCTGTTGCTTTTTGTTGCTGGAGTTCTGTTAATTTTAATGTTTTAGATGTATTTATTTTTTATTCTATACGTGTATCTTGCTGGCATGTATGTCTCTGCACAATGTGGATGCAGTGCCCACAGAGGCCACAGGATCCCAGGGAACCGAGTTACATATGGTTTTTAGTCCCCAGCTAGGTGTTGGTAATCTAATCCAAGTCATCTGGTTGAACAGGCAGTGCTCTTACCCACCAAGCCCGATCTCGACCCTTTTTGCCAGTAGTTTTTAACTCTAATACTGCATTTAATTTTAAGATTATAAGTCTTTTATACTAATGTGTTAAATACTGACAGAACGTATTATGAAATTATGTTTTCAATGTAAAATAGTTTGAAGACAACTAAACTGTTTTATAAAATATAACAAGAAAAGTATATTTTATTTGGAACATTAATTACAAGATGATATATTGCCAAAGGTGCAGAAACTAAACAGAATATATATTGTCTGTACTATAATTCAAATATTTAACATTTTATTTCTATTTCTCTTTTCTTAAGGGATAATAGAGCAACTATGTCAGAAAACCAAGTTTATGGAGTTGGAAATATGCAAAGAATCTGCAACTAAAACATATCCAATAAACTTTGCCTTGTGAGATAAAGAAAAAATATATAAAGGATGACATATGCCCTTTGCAGTAGATTTAACTCAAACTTTTCAATTTTAAGCTTGAATTTCAATTTGCTGAGCAAACTTTCTTTATTTGGACATGTTTTCTTCTCTTCTGGCTCAGTTCCATCTCTCCTGATGCCTAACATATTTGTGTGAGTTGGCTCACATTTACAAAGCACCCAGTGTGAAATGGCATTTTGCTCCCTATGCATTCGGAGTTTTTTTCCCTTTTGTTCTTAGTGAGGAATTGACAGCAGCTTCACACTGCACTGCAAGTCATGAAGAATAGCTGTTGCTGAAGAAAAATAGACGGTTTGCTTTTAAAAAGAAAATTATTTCTTGCCTATTAAGATATGGTCACGAGAAGATAGTTTTCCCTTGACATGTTTTAAAAAAAGAATATTGTTATTATTGTTATTATTATTATCCTTATTATAGATTGATTCAGCTAAATCATTCTACGAAAGTGAGTGGAACCTCTCCCCAGTAAGATCTTACCATCTGGTTACAATGGACAACAACAACAAAACAGCAATTAACTATATTGTTTTGAGTGCTCCTGAGGCCTCCTTGACCAATAATTCAGAAAGAAGTGTGCTTTACATAACATTTAAATTTTAATTAAATCAGTTATTTCTTTTGAATGCAGTATTGTCCATTCATTCATGCTGCTTCTCATCAAACACCATTTATTATATTATAATGTCAATTAATTAAAAAAAATACTGAATTTCCATCTTTAGTTTTGATTAGGCCTTGCCTGCACACCTTTACTCCTCACACCCTCTTTCACATGGATTGGATTTAGGAAGCTATTAGATAATAATAATAATAAAAAGTTTAACATGAATTCAGGAAGGACATGTTAATGGGTAACTGTGAAAACTGGAGAGAGGTAGTATGAGGTAGAGGAGATCAATATACATTGTATATATGCATAATATTTTCAAAGAAACAATAAAATTATTTCTTAAATTATATTTTGCTCAATTAATATTGATAAATTTTGTTTTCATACAAAAGTTAATATACATCTTATTAAAATAAAAAAATTTAAAACTAATGAGTTGTCACTAAAAATGATCAGTGAATCCAATCATCTCTTAAAGTTTTACATGAAATTTTAAAATCAGATATTGCTTACTTAAGTTAGTTATCTAGGGTTTATCAAGGTGAGATGGTATTTATAAATAAAAATAGGAAATAACACAAGTGGTTATTTTAAGACAAGGGAAAAGCTAAACTGATCATTTTAGCTGACTTCATATTCCTTATACACCATTGTCTTTGAAAGGCTTACTGTGGCTATACTGAAACACCATGACCAAAAGCAAGTTGGGGACAAGAGGGTTGATTTGGCTTACACTTTCATATCACAATTAGTCATCAAAGACAGTCAGGGTAGGAACTCAAGCAGGGCAAGAACCTGGAGGTAGGACCTGATCCAGGGGTTGTAGATGAGCTGCTAACTGCTCTCCTCCTCTTGGGTTGCTCAGCCTCTTCTTTCTTTCCTTCTTTCTTTCTTTCTTTCTTTCTTTCTTTCTTTCTTTCTTTCTTCCTTCCTTCCTTCCTTCCTTCCTTCCTTCCTTCCTTCCTTCCTTTATTGCTTTCTTGCTTTCTTTTTCTTGCTTTCTTACTTTCTTTTGTTTAGTGTTTTAAATTTAATTTTTTTATTAATTTCAGTTTATTCACCTTGTATCCAGCTTTATCCACCTCCCTCCCTCCCTCCCCACCCCACCCTCCCTCCTTCATCTCCTCTCATGCTCCTTTCCAAGTCCACTAATAGAGGAGGTCCTCTTCTCCTTTCTAGGTCTCATCAGGACTGCCTACACTGTCTTCCTCTGTGGCCTGGTAAGGCTGCTCCCCCTCAGGGGAAGGTGATCAAGGAGCCAGCCACTGAGTTCATGTCAGAGACAGTCCATGTTCCCCCTACTCTAGCACCCACTTGTAAATTGAGATGCCATGGTCTACATCTGAGCAGGGGCTCCAGGCTATCTCCGTGCATGGTCCTTGGTTGGAGTACCAGTCTCAGAAAAGACCCCTGTGCCCAGATTTTTCCGTTCTGTTGCTTTCCTTGTGGAGCTCCTGTCCCCTCCATGTCTTACTATGTCCCCCTTCTTTCATAAGGTTCCCTGCACTCTGCCCAAAGTTTGGCTATGAGTCTCAGGATCTCCTTTGGTACCCTGCAGGATAGAGTATTTCAGAGGCCCTATGTGGTAGGCTCCTGTCCTGTTTCCTGTTTTCTCCCTTTTCCAATGTCCTTCCTGTTCATCTTTCTGAGTGAGGATTGATCATCTTACCCAGGGTCTTCCTTCTTGCTTAGCTTCTTTAGGTAAACAGATTTTAGTATGTTTATCCTATATTATATGTTAGCCTGCTTTCTTATGGAACCCAGAACCATTAGGCCAGGGTTATGACTAGGCCCTCCTGCATCAATCCCTAGTTAAGAAAATGTCATATTGACTTTCTGTAACTTGGTCTTAAAGAAACATTTTCTCAATTGAAGTTCCTTTCTCTCAGATGACTGTAGCTCATGTCAAGTTGACATTAAACTATCCAGCATGTCCATATTGTCAAAATCCTATAATTAACAGGCATCGATGTGCATGTTAGATGTAAAATAGTAATTGATTATATAGCCATCTACTCCATTCTCCATATTCCTCTGAATTTCTATGGAAGTCATTTAATTGCACTGCATGGCTTGAGTGTAAAATAAAGATATGCTGCTTAAAACTATCAAGCCATGCCATAGACAATGTTATGGATTGTTGGTATCTGTAGCCTAGAGGTCTTAGCAAATTTATTTTTAAATTAATTAATTTATTCACTTTACCTCAGAGTTGTAGGTATCTCCCACTTAACTCTCCATCTTACCCTCCCTCTCCCTTCCTGTATCTCCCTCCCCTATGTCTCACAGAAGTGGAGCCCTCTCCCACAAACCTACCCCAGCCCGTCAAGTCACATCAGGACTGAGGGCATCCTTGTCAGAGACAGACTCCACTTCCCTTACTATTGATCCCTCATGAAGACCAAGCTGTATATTGGGTTCATATTTGTGGAGGTCCTAGATCCAAGTCCACCCATGGTTGATGCTTCAGTCTCTGCTACCTGGTCCCAGGTTAGTTGGCTCTGTTGGTCTTCTCGTGGAGTTTCTGTGTCCTCTAGGTCGCCCTATCCTTTTCCCCATTCTTCCACAAGGCTTCCTGCACTCCCTTTGTCAATTCACTGCTGAGTGGAGCCTCTCAGAGGACAGCTATCGAGGCTCCAGTGTGTAAGCATAGCAAAATGTTGTTACTTGTGTCAGGATTGGTTTTCTCTCTTTTTTTGTGTCTCAGGTTGGGCAAGGCATTGGTTGGATATTCCCTCTATCTCTAACTCTATCTTTAAACCTGTAGACAAGGTAAATGTTGGGTCTAAGTTTTTTGTGGATGGGTTGGAATTCTCCTCCTTCCAGTAAGAGTTCTGTCAGGTCAGAGGACCCCTGTTATAAAATTCTTATGCAATGGCATTTGAGGTCCCTCTAGTCAACAGCTTGAAACTTTAGTTATAAATATATATGCATGATGCAGACAATCTTACTTTTCCATGTCTAGCATGAAGTAGAAAATTTAACTTCATTAATGGAGGCATGAATTGTAAAATAAACTTTAAAATATTACTTTAAAATACACTGGAAAATTTAATGACATCCTGTTGAATGTGTGCTTGATAGCTAAGTTGAAAACTATACAGTGACATTCATATTCATTATTTATTAACTTCTTTCATAATTTCGATTAACTAAAAGCCATTATTAACTGTCCAATGCTTCTTCTGATCAGAATCATCTGAAATTCACTCAAGGCTTGTATTTATTCTTATACATAATCCTGAGGAATTCCTGCTTAAATCATTGCAACATCTTTCAGTATCTGAAATATTCTATTGGCCCTAGAAACTGACAGATAAAGAATATAGCTTTGTTCTCAAATTTTAAATGTTTGCAGTCTAACTGTGGGGGGCATGTGAGTAAAAACAAGTCAATTCAAAACAATGTGTTTTAGGGAGCTAATTAGATTCTGGGTACATCTGATGGACATGCCAAGAGCCAATGCTCAGACCCATCACCCAATTGTGTGGTTCTAAGGGACTGCAGAATCTTATCTGAATGTGAATGTTGACAGTGTGTTTAGAAAATGTCACTTTTCTCTCCTCAGGTTATAATCTAAAGGCTATTCTCCTATAGAAACTGCTCTCATAGAGATTAGCAAAAACTACATTTTGTTTAGCTGCATATGGTAACTTCACATATATCCCCACATTCAATTTTATATAGTAAATATACTGAGCTTCCAGGGTGCTGACACTTTCTTGGAAGAGCCCATTCCACACTATTGTAGCTTATCTGTGTGATTGTGTGTTTGTTCTTTTTATATTTTCTCATTCCTTGGAACAGATCAGCCCCTAGGGCAATGCAGGATGCTTCAATGGGCTTCATGCTCTCACTGATGAATTTTCTGGGTGCGGCAAGGACAGGCTTGGTGAGGGAATGGGAGAGTAATTAAATTCTTCAGTGCTGCACATTTTACCAAGGCACAGTGTTGGGCCCTCATTAACTCATTTACACACAAGGGCTCACTAACTGTGAGAAGCCTGACACACAGAGCATCTCAAAGGGTGGCTGAACAAAACAGATAATGTTAAGCTGGGCTTTCTATCTTATGGAGACTTGTAAGTACTTTTAAAGATAAGGAACATTTATCACAAACTCATTTATTTTTTAGAAGCCTTGTTTCCAAGCGTTGAGATGTTTGCTGACCTTCACTTCCCAGTAGGATAAATGCTTTAAACTCTGTTAAGATATTTTTTCTTAATTTATTATTAGCAAAGAGAGTAAATCATCTTCTATGTATTATGATTATAAGCTACAAATTGGTACATCTCTCAGAAATTGTGTTTTGTAGATGATGTATTTCTTAGTAAAGGTATTTTTGTTTTTGTTGTTTGGTTTTGTTTTTTTCTCCTGCTTTTACATTTCTGTGCAGGCTCTCTCAAAGTGTATGATACAGCATTTGTTTGGATGTTTCTTCTATTGTTTTTCCTTTAAATTTGGAAATTTATTTTCATCTCTTTTTCTATGTGAATACAGACTACATTATACCCTGGAAGATGTGGTATGCTGTAGCAGAGGGTTTCCATTTCAACAACAGCAATGAAGCACATTCTAAAATGCCATACAATATATCATTGCAACTGAAAAGATTTTCATTTTAAGATTTCTCAAATTAATTTTCATCCTAAATGGTTGTACATCAAGAGAATTCCTCACAGTAAGATGGTAACATACATTTTTACCAAAAATTAGGAATGACAGTTTCTTAGAATTTATAAACAGACTATTCAAAAGAATGTTTACTCACTGATTTAGCATCAGCATCTATTTCATTTTTTTCCTAAAAAGAAAATTATGTGTCCTCTGAGTTAATGCAAAATATCCTAAGTCTATTTTATTCACACATGAAACTCTAGAAAGAATCTAACAGCTAAGTGCCTCAATTCTAGTGTAAATGTATCATTAATATGCAGTCAGTAAAATTGTTTTATCAGAATTAGTATTTTGCTGTGATATGTCATTATATGTGGATTCAATATTTCTGGTAATAGAAATAAGTATATATTCAGAGTTTATAAAATCCTTCAAATAAAATTTAAGTTTTGACATATAAAATTACATGTTTAAAAACATGAAAATTTTTCAAATCATAAATAAATGTTAAGAGTTTTTTATTGCTTGTATTACACTAAGGAAGAAAGTGTAAGGGAGAAAGCGCAGCTCCAGTTTTGTTATTTGTTCATTTGTTTGTTCCCTTCATTTATTTTCTAATTTTATAGGTTTTCTTTAATCGTACATATTAAATATGAGACTGTAGACATGACTCAGTGATTAACAACGTTTGTGGAGACCCATGATGAGCTCTGAGCATCTTCATGGTAACTGCCTTCTGTATGTAACTCCAATTCCAGGAGATTCTTATGTCCTTTTCTGGCCTCCCTCGGCACCAGGCACACACCAGGTACACATACATACACACACACAGGAAAGCACTCCCACCTACCAAATAAATAAAATGTTACAAAAGAGAAAAAAAGAAATATTAGAAAATTTGAGATGACATACCATCCATGATTTCAGCAGACAACATACATTTACTAGCTGAGTTTAAATTGAGAAATGATTGCATGGAGCATAAAAGTATCAAGATCAGCTTTCTAAGAGACAGGACCAAATAAACACAGTGTAAAATTGTTCCTCTACACTTTGTAAAGATGTGAGATTAGGCTACTATCTACTACACATCTCAGATTAAATCTGTCTCTCTCATACACACACACACACACACATTAAACTTGTTCCTACTTTTCTCATAGTTTTCCTTTGTTTATTGTCAGTGGAGTGACACTGAATAAGGTAGTGAGGTGGAGAATTACTGGGATGAGTTGTTATCAGTTGGAAGAGTACGATCAGAATACATTCTTAAAACTGTCAATGACTTAATAAAAACACCATTTTAAAAATACCATAGCTAACAGGCTGGAGATGGCTCAGTGTTTCAGATCATCTGCTTCACAGCAAAAATACTGCAGTTCAGATCCAGCCTCTCACTTAAACAAAGCAGGCTTCCTGAAAACATCCTTTAGTCTACTTACAAGGTATCAGATCTCTCATCTGGCTTCCACTCATCCAAAGATGTGCATACCTTCACACATTTTCACATACATGCACTAATAGGTTTTTTATTTAAAACCTATTATTTAATATCATTTATTTAAAGCAGTCAAATGATAAGTTGCACAGAAGAATGCATGTAGGCTCCTGGCCTCCTAAGCTAGGGTCAGATGGAAAGGGAGGAGGCCCTCCCTTATCAATGGACTTGGAAAGGGGCAGAGAGGGAGTGTGGGGTTGGGAGGGAATGTGGGAGGGAGCTATGGCTGGGATGCAAGGTAAATAACCTGTGATTAATATAAATATAAAAAAAAGAACAGAAGAGTAACATTAAAAAAAAACAACGAATGCATGTAGTGTGATTTTATTGATACAAATTCTAAATGGGCAAAATTAATTAAGTCATTGCTTTTTTATAGGGCATTGTGGGAAGGTTTTGAGTTGTAATTGTTAAGGTTTGGTGGGCTAAGAGCATGTTGGCAAATGGTGGGGACCAGGGTATGCTGCTAAAATCGCACCAAGAAACATACCTCATGCCAAAGGTATATTGGGGGATAGAGGAAAGGCGCCCTCTGAGTAGCAGCAGAAGAGAGAGGAGGACAGAGAGGGGGGAAGTTCTGTGATTGTACAGACTTTATAAAAGGTCCAAGACTTGAGGTGAGAGTGGAAATGAGTCATATTTGGCAGCTGGTGGCTGCTGGCGCTGAGCAACTGAAAGCAAACCAGGCTGGGGAAACATCTGGTTCTGTAATGTGTATGGTTATCTGTTTACCAAGAGTAATGTTCTATACTTGAACAGATGGCAAATTTTATACCTGCGAAAAGTTTCAAAATTAGTAACTTGATAAGTATAAGTATATTTGATCATGTAAAATTTTATTTTGCAAGGAATTATGAAACATAATGACTATGAAAAAGGTCATTGAAATCAACAAATTCTTTTACATATATATAATTATAATTGAAGTACAATAGAGGGAAAATAACAAAGGAGTTGTACAGAGAGAAAATAAATATTAATAGTTGATATATATCGATGAGGATAGGAAAGTTTTACATCATTCTGTATTTTGCATGTTGAAAAATATTTGATAAGAAAGTATTGAAGAATTTGACTACAACTCTAAAAATCATATTATTTAATCCATTAAGAAATTCCATATTGTAGATTCCCAATAGGAAATTTTTACTTCTATATTCAAAATTCCTTGACCATATTTCTTGCAGTGTAACTCAGCATTGTTTTACATTGTTTCACTGAACTTAAAACAAGAAACATGTTTGAGATACTTTTCTCATTAACAAATACTACTAAATTTCTGTATTTGTTTCCCAAATACATATTACAAAATAATGAATAATGTTTTAAATGTATAGTACCATGAAAGAACATATGATATTCTGTCTAAACTTTCAGTGTTATTTAGAAACAATGGTGAATTTCATGACATGACACAGTTCTTCATCGTCAAATTGCTTTTATTATTATTATTGTAACTGTATTTAATATGCTGTTAATACAAAGTGAATACTTTAACAAATGCTTGTAAAAAGGAAAACACAGTGCATTTAAGGTGATGTGAATCATCTCTGCCCAGCTGTGTGTAAAAACCGAACAAAAGATACCACTGAGAAGCAAATGGGAAACGAGAACAAGGACCATGACTCAGCAACTACTTTGCAGACACAAAGGGTGAACGTGGGAGCGTATATTTTCACATGTAAAAGTAAACGTCTAATTCTCAATTATATTGTCTGAAATATTTTATTTAAATTCATTCTTCTTTTATACAATACATCCTGACTGCAGTTTCCTCTCCCTCCAATCTTTTCAGTCCCATCCCCCATCTTCCCCATTCCATTCCTCCTCCTTTTCCCTTCAGAACAAAAAGAAGGCTATCTTGAGATATCAGCTGAATATGGCATAAAAAAAAGATGTAATGAGATTAGGCACAAACGCTCATACCAGGGCTTAGCAAGGCAAACCAGTAGGAGGAAAAGGATCTTAAGAGCAGGTGAAAGATTCAGAGATACCCTGACACTGTCCAGAAACCCATAAAAACACCAAGCTAACAACCATAACATATGTGCAGTGGATTTAGGTGAGACCAATACAGGGCTCCCGATTTTTGCTCCAGCCTGTTGAACCCCTGTGAGCCCTGCTTAGTTGATTCTGTGGGATGTGGCTTTCTGGTGTACTAGATTCCTGTTGGGATCAGTAAACAGGCACTTCTATGGCCAGCTTCAAGGGACTTGATAGACCAGTTATCAGGCAGTTGTGAAGACACCTAAAGCCACCTGTGCATGTCCCTGGGTCACCCTATAAGAGAACGGGGCCCTCCCCTTTGCCTCTCTCTTCCTTCCTCTTCCTCTCTCTGGCTCTGTCCCTCTCTCACTCTCTCTCTCTCTCTATCTCCCTCTCTGTAACCCCCTCCCCTAATAAACCTCCCGCGTGGAACTGATCTCGTGGTGTGATTTGTGGACCCACGTGTAACCTCCACATTTTTCATATTTCCTAACAATTCCTATGGCTTAAGGGGTGTATTTTCACCCTTTTGTTTGGGTTTACCTGTTTTTTTTTTCTCTTTCTTAATTTTTTTCTTTAATTGAAAATAGATTCTTTGCTTATCCAATATATCCACACTGAATTTTCTTATCCCTCTACTTCTCCCAGCTTCTCTCCCACTCTCAGATACATCCCCACTCCATTTTCTCCGTGAACAGAGCAATCATCCATAACAAGCAAACATATGAAAACAAGGTACAATTAAGACAAGGCAAAAGCCCTTATTTGCAGGCTGAAAAAGCTAACCCAATAGGAGGAAAGGAGTTCCAAGCGCGCACAAAAGAGTCAAGGATGCATAGGCTCCCACTTTGGGGAATCCTTTTTTTTCTCCTATTATGCTTTTGTATTAGATTAACAGGTGCTTCACAATAAGAGGCAGGAAGCCGCTTAAGCACTTGGTGGAAAGTTTCTCTCTGAAGTGAGCTAAGAGGAAGAAAAAGAAAGGAATGTTTACTCAAAGACATCCTCAAACACAAGCTGGCCCATAACTCTGTGTACTTCCTTCTCTCCTCTGTCATCTGAGCCACCAACTCTGGCCACTGGTTGACTTCACTGCAGGAGAATTGACAGCCAGCCACTATTAATTATCATTTTTTTTCATAGCAGCTCTTTTTTTTAATTTTATTTTTTTCTTATCAGTTACATTTTATTAACTCTGTATCCCAGCCATGTCCCGCTCCCTCATTCCCTCCCAGTCCTTCCCTCCCTCCCTCATCTCCACCGTGCCCCTTTCCAAGTCCACTGACGGGGGGGACCTCCTCCCCATTCATCTGATCCTGTTTTATCAGGTATCTTCAGGACTGGCTGCAAAGCCCTCCTCTGTGGCCTAACAGGACCGCTCCTCCCTTGGGAGGTGGGGAAGTCAAAGAGCCAGCCATTGAGTTCCTGTTAGAAATAGTCCTTGTTCCCCTTACTATGGGAAACCAATTGGTTACTGAGCTACCACAGGCTACGTCTGAGTGGAGGTTCTAGGTTATATCCATACATGGTCCTTGGTTAAATGTCAGTCTCAGGAAAGACCCTGTGCCCAGATATATTTGGTCCTTGTGGAGCTCCTATCCTTTCCCCATCATACTAACTCCCCTTCTTTCATATGATTCCCTGTACCCTGCCGAAGGTTTGGTCATGAGTCTTTATATCTGCTTTAAAAACACTGCTAGTTAAGAGTGTTCAGAGTCCAATTGGGTTACATAGTAATGTGAAGAGGGACTGCCTCTGACATAATCTGATTGGCCTGCTCTTTGATCACCTCCCTCTGGGGGGGGGGGGGGAGCAGCCTTACCAGGCCACAGTAGAGGACAATACAGCCACTTTTGATGTGAACTGACAGACTGAGATCAGAAAGGAGAGGAGAACCTCCCCTATTAGTGGACTTGGGGAGTGGCATGCAAGCAGAGGGAGGAGGGAGGGTGGGATTGGGAGGAGAGGAGGGAGGGGCTTATGGGGGGATGCAGAATGAATAAAGTGTAATTGATGAAAAATTAAAAAAAAAGATAATCAAGAAAGTGGACATGGGGTTAGATGGTTAATCCTCTTTTAGAAAGACAGATGGGATTTGCATTGAATGTATGACAGGAGTCTACTGAACGCATCTGAAAGACTCTATTAATTATCATTTTGTAGACATATGTGAATCTAAAACCATTTTAGAGCATCCGAGCCTTGCATAAAATGAAAATTCATTTCCTTGGTTGTTGGATGATTGAATATTGACAGTCTACTTACTTCTGGTTAAAACTGGCCAATTTCTAGCTCTAATAACTTGGAGCATAACTAGAATACTCTTCCCACTTAAAGATGCTGGAGGCTTTTCACTAGCCACCATCCAATATCATTAGGTACAATTAGATGTGGTCTAAACTTTTTTATTGGCAATGAATTGCTTTAATACCTTTTTTCTATTTATCTTAAATACATGTGAGCCTTTAAATTTTTAAACTTTCATGGTTCTAGAACACATGGTCCTATATGTATGAGTGTGCATTTCTGTTGTGGAAAAAATGTATTAATAAAGGTGCTACAATTTCTTATCCATCCCCGCGTTGAAGGACATATATGTTGTTTCCATGTTCCAATGTCAACATGGTTGGGCATATGTCCTTATTGAACCGTGGGGCAACATTTGGGTGTATGCCTAGGAGTGGTATAGGTGGATCTTGAGATAGCACTATTCTTAATTTTCTGAGGAAGTGCCAGATTGATTTCCAAAGGGGTTGTACAAGGTTACATTCCCACCAGCAATGGAAAAGGGTTCCCTTTTCTTCACATCCTCTCCAGCATACATCATCTCTTGAGTTTTTGATCTTAGCCATTCTGATGGATTTGAGGGGCCTGCAGAGACCAATACTCCAACCAAGGACCATGCACGGAGAGGACCTAGACCCCTTGTTCAAAGAAAGTTTATTGGCTGCTCAGTTTCCAAGTGGGTTTCCTAGTAACAGGTACAGGGGCTGTCTGTGATATGAACTTAGTGACTGGTTTTGGATCACCACCCCCTGTTGGGTGCAGCCTTGCCAGGTCACAGCCTTGATGAGACCTGATTAAGTAGGGTCAGACAGAAAGGGAGGAGGCCCTCGCCTATCAGGGGACTAGGGAAAGGGCATAGGGGGAGATGAAGGAGGTTGGGTGGGACAGGGAGAGATGAGGAGAGGCGCTGCAGGAGAGATATAAAGTGAATAAATTGTAATGAATTAAAATATAAATAAATTAATTTTTAAAAAACAAACAAACAAAATAAAATCATGACACTAACAAACACGCATGCAAAAAATAAAGGTACTAATAAAAGCAAAAGTAATAATAATCTTTTTTAAATTTTGTGACACCAAAAGAATTATTTTAAGTTTATGCATGTACATATCTACATACAAGAGATGTGGATAATAGACAATATAAATAAATAACTGAACATGGCATTTAATTAACTTAATTGAGTTTAAAATGATGTGACAGTTTCCTTTATTCTTTTAAAAGAAAAGAATTTCCAAATCTCTATTTTGGGCCAGCCACTTGGTAAAAAGAAAAATATAAGTAAAACCTCACTTCATCTGGAATTTATACAAAGATTTCCTCTTTGAATCTTTTTAGTACAGATTTTTGAGAGATGTGCATTTACACAAAGCTCTATAAGGACTAGTCAGAGTAACAAACACCCACACTTTCTTTGACTTAAAAGATATTCAGACAGCAGGAAGAAAAAGTTTGTTTTTGAAAAGTAAAAGTCTATACAGTTTAGGCATTTGTTCATTTGTTCTTTTTCTTATTAATTTTTTATACTAATCACAAGTTATTTACTTTGTATTGCAGCCATAGCCCCCTCCCTCATTCCCTCCCAATCCCACCCTCCCTTCCTCATCTCCTTCCTGCCCCTTTCCAAGTCCACTGATAGGGGAGGTCCTCCTCCCCTTCCATCTGACTCTAGCTTATCAGGTATCTTCAGGACTGGTTGCAATGTCCTCCTCTGTGGCCAAGCAAAGCTATTCCTCCCTCAGGGGGCAGGGGGAGGTAAAGGAGCCAGTCACTGAGTTCATGTCAGAAATAATTCCTGTTCCCCTTACTAGGGAAACTCACTTGGATACTGAGCTAGCATGGGCTACATCTGAGCAGGGGTTCTAGGTTATTTCCATACATGGTCCTTGGCTGGAGAAACAGTCTCATAAAAAACCCCTGTGCCCTGATATATTTTGTCCTTATGGATGTCCTGTCCTCTCCTGGTCATATTAACTCCCTCTTTTTTTTTCCTTTTTTTATTTTTATTAATTACACTTTATTCACTTTGTATACCCCCATAAGCCCTTCCCTCCTCCTCTCCCAGTCCCACCCTCCCTCCCTCTTCTTCACTCATTCTGTTGTGATCTGATAGACTAAGATCAGAAGGAAGGAGAGGAGGACCTCCCCTATCAGTGGACTTGGGGAAGGACATGCATAACTCCTCCTTTTATCGTATGATTCCCTGCACTCTAAGAAAGGTTTGGTTATGAGTCTTAGCATCTGCTTTGAAATGACTCTAGGTAGAGTCTTTCAGCAGTCCTCTGAAGTAGACTCCTGTCTTGTTTCTTGTTTTCTTCTACTTCCCATGTCCATCCCATTTGTCTTTCTAAGTGAAGAATGACCATCTTACCCTGGGTCCTCTTTCTTGTTTATCTTCTTTAGGTGTATATATTTTAGTATGTTTATCCTATCTTCTAGGACTATATAAGTGAGTATATACCATGTGTGTCTTTCTGCTCCTGGGATACCTCACTCAGGATGATCTTTTTTAGATCTCACCATTTGCCTGCAAATTCCATGATTTCCTTGTTTTTAATTGCTGAGTAATATTACATTGTATAACTGTACCAAGATTTCTGTATCCATTCCTCAACTGACGGACATCTGGGTTGTTTCCAGGTTCTGGCTATTACAAATAAAGCTGCTACAAACATGGTTGAGCAAATGTCCTTGTTGCGTACTCGTGCAAATTTTGGATATAAGCCTAGAAGTGGTATAACTGGATCTTGAGGTAGCACTATTCCTAGTTGTGTGAGAAAGCACCAGATTGATTTCCAAAGTGCTTGTACAAGTTTACATTCCCACAAGCAATGGAGGAGGGTTCCCCTTTCTCCACAACCTCTCCAGCATGTGTTGTCACTTGAGTTTTTAACCTTTGCCATTCTGACGGGTGTAAGGTGAAATCTCAGAGTTGTTTTGATTTGCATCTCTCTGTTGGCTAAGGACATTGCACATCTATTTAAGTGTTTGTCTGCCATCCTATATTCCTCTACAGAGAATTCTCTGTTTAGCTCTGTACCCCATTTTTTAATCGGATTGCTTGATTTGCTGCTCTTTAATTTCTTTAATTTTTTATATATTCTGGATATCATCCTCTGTCAGATATAGGGTTGATGAAGATACTTTCCCAGTCTGTAGGCTGTTGTTTTGTTAGGAGGACAATGTCTTTTGTTTTACAGAAGCTTTTCAGTTTCATGAGGTCCCATTTATCAATTGCTGCTCTAAGAGCCTGTGCTGTTGGTGTTCTGTTCTGGAAGTTGTTTCTTGTGCCAATGAGTTCCAAGGTCCTCCCCAATTTTTCTTCTAATTGATTTAGTGTATCTGCTTTTATGTTGAGGTCTTTGACCCACTTGGACTTTAGTTTTGTGCAAGGTGATAAATATGGATCTATTTGCATTTTTTCTGCATGTAAACATCCAGCTGGACTAGCACCATTTTTTGAAGATGCTGTCTTTTTTCCATTGAATGGCTTCTTTGTCAAAAATCAAGTATTCATAGGTGTGTGGTTTTATTTTTGGGTCTTTTTTTTGGTTCCATTGATCCACTCTTCTGTTTCTATGCCAATACCATGCAGTTTTTATTACTATTGCTCTGTAGTACAGCTTGAGATCACAGATGGAGATACTTCCAGATGATCTGTTGTTGTACAGGATCATTTTGGAAATTCTTGGTTGTTTTGTTTCTCCATATGAAGTTGAGAATTTTTTTCCAGGTCTGTAAAGAATTGTATTGCTATTTTGATGGGAATTGCACTAAATCTGTAGATTGCTTTTGGAAGGATGGCCATTTCCACTATGTTAATCCTACTGATCCATGAGCACAGGAGATCTTTCCATCTTCTGATTTCGTCTTCAATTTCTTTCTTCAGAGACTTGAAGCTTTTTTCAAATAGGTCTTTCGCCTGCTTGGTTAAAGTCATCCCAAGGTACTTTGTGTTATTGGTGGCTATTGTGAAGGATGTCATCTCCCTAATTTCTTTCTCTGCCCTTTTTTCTTGGGTAGACTGGAGGGCTTCTGATTTTTTTAATTAAATTTGTAGCCAGCCACTTTGCAAGGTGTTTATCAACTGAAAGATTTCTCTGGTTGAATTATTGAGGTAACTCTTGTATATTATTATATCATCTGTGAATAGTGAAACTTTGACTTCTTCTTTTCCAATTTGTATCCCTTTGATCTTCTTTACTTGTCTTATTGCTCTAGCTAGGACTTCCAGTACTATGATGAATAGATATGGAGAGAGTGGGCAGCCTTGCCTTGTCCCTGATTTCAGTGGGATTGATTTAAGTTTCTCTCCATTGAGTTTGATGTTGGCTATAGGCTTGCTTTATATTGCCTTTACTATATTTAGGTCTGTGCCTTGTATTCCTAATCATTTGTTTGTTCTTGAAAAGAAAAGAAAAGAAAAGAAAAGAAAAGAAAAGAAAAGAAAAGAAAAGAAAAGAAAAGAAAAGAAAACTTGATTGCTTCCTTGGGATGTAACTGCCTTACAGTGATGGCAATAATTCTAATAAATTTACCATTAAAACAATAATGGCAAAGTAGAACAAAATTGTGTTAAACAGAAACATGCAGAGAATGTCACTGATTTTTTTTTTCCCCTCAATCAAATACCAAATCCCTTAGGGGGATGATGAGATTTCTGTCTTCTCTGTACCTTTGTTTGATATGAATCTAGTACTGTTAAGTATCTTATTTGTTGTGCACAATAATTATTTGAGGCTAGATCACTATCAGTTTTATTGAGTTCTTATTCCTTTTTTTTCTTTTTTGGAAATTTTGGGAAAGTAGAGAGGATCTGGTCTATAGCCATCAGCACAATTATTTTGAACCAAGTCTCTGGAGCTGGAAGGACTTTTTGTTTGTTTGGTTTGGTTTACTTTGTTTGTTTTAATAATACTTTTAGTATTAATTTACTTACAAAGGGTAAATCTTATCTTTCATAATGATTCTTCTGCTTAATAACTGGAAAGTTCTATTTCCACCGAAATTCTTATAATCAAGTACTAACATAATATTTAGACAGTTACCACCCCACCACAAACCAGTAATGATATGCCTTGTCTTTCAAAACAAAATAGTGTAGGATCTTTAAAAAATGTGGGACTAGTGACACATGAAAGTCACTAAACACTGATCTGATGCTTGTGAAATGCATTCCGCTTACTACAACACAACTGGAAACATGATAATAAAGAAAAGAGGGGTGTTTATTAGAGAAAGAGAGAGGGGGAGAGAAAGAGAAAAAGATATCTAAATCAATGATAATAGTATACTTTTTTTATTCCCTGAAATAATCAAATTTAGTGTTAAATAAATTAAAATGGACCACATTTTCTATCATTTTTAAGTTAATTATTACTCTTCAGTAAAAAAATTAAGATTCCCATATTAAATACCAAAAGTGTCTAAAGTTTAAGAATATGACATATGATTTTATCATTTTCTTTCACACCATGTACAAGAAAATTAAAATGAGAACAGGAGAGTAAATCATCCTCTAACCAGAAGCAGTGTATATACAAGGAATAGTGAAGAGCAAAGACAAGACAGGTTTGTAGGACTTGGAAGGAAAAGGTTCTGGTAAGAAAAATAAATGGAATAGGAAAAGAGTGTGGGAAAGACAGGCTGTTTTAAAGCTGAGGGTTTTATATTTTTCTCACAGTCAAGGAGACAGAAAGAGATAAATATCCCTCCTTATAAAACTGCAAAAGAAATCATTGAAGGTAACTTAAACTTACTGGATAAAGTTACTCAAGAAGAAATTGAAAGGAGTAGATAGACAATCATCTTGTCCCTGGTCAGGCAGTAAGCAGGAACCATTCACCTCTCCTCAACACTTAATATTTTTTGAACCACTAGAGATTGGTTTTCGTATTTAAGGACTCTAACTCTAACATGTCCGCCCAATCTAGTCTAAACTTTTATTTTGAGATGGCATCACTAAATTTCCCAGGGTGATCTTGAACTTGAGATCCTCCTTCTGTCGCCCAAACTTTCAGGATTACAGATATACACCATTGGATCTTAGCATGGGGATGAAAGAAGGCTTTGTGGTTGCTGGTTTTGGATTATTATAATCTTGTGTTGGGAGATGGGTTGTGTGATTTGGGGCGGGGGGATTGCACCTGAGCAGGGCCTTGGAGCCTATGCCCACAAGCTGTCTTACTCCGTTCTTCTCACCTTCTTACTGTGAATACCTGGCTTTAAATAACCCAGTATGGCCCAGATAGCAAAATCCCTCTCCATTCTCCTGAGACTCGAGCAAAAGAAGGGGAGGAGTTTGGTAAGGCTTACACATCCAGAGGAAGAATCATTGGTTTGAGTCGCAGTTACAGTAGAGTCACCCACTAAAGTACACCCATGGCTGAAAGGTCAGAGAACAAATCTAAAACAAACAAAGGAAATAAAACAAAATAAAACACACAGACACACAAACACTTATTCTAGTTGGTAGAAGCTCAGAATGAAAAAGCTTCTTTAACAGTGGGTCTTGCCTTTTAATGTTTTGGGGACACTTAACACTGTATAACTGGCGCTGCTACCTGGGAAACTCTATCTCACCCCTTCTTTCCACTGAACTCCATGTCTTCATTTTAGTCCCTTCTAACATCTGACCTCAAGTAAAACAGACTAATAAAACCTGAGTGTTTTAAAGAGTTTAGCTGAGAAAAGTGAGAAATACTTTAATTTGGAAGCATTGTTCTGTAACCTAAATCCAGGAAGGTGTGACTATGAGCCTGCCAGTACCAGCGCTAGCACTTTCTCCGTCAGTGCCCCTGCTTCCTCAGCCTACCTCTCTCACACATACAGTGTTGAAAAGGCAGACAAGGCTGTACTCACATAAACCTCCTTTATATTCTCATTCTGCCACTTTCTAAAAATGGGTGTCCTTGGGCAAGTTCTTAACCTTACTTGACTACTTTCACTTTCCTACAAAAGGATTTTTGTAACATTTCCCTCTTAGAAGAGTATGGGGTATCACATGACAAAATGACAGCATATAGGCATTTTTATTAAACTGTAAAAAGCAGTTTTTCTCATGTTTGAGATTTATAAATTAAACGCAATGTAGCATTTTTATTTTAGTCATTAAAATTAGACATCATCAAAAATATTTCTGAGGTAGATGAACATGAATCTACATGGACCCCTGATTGCCCTGGTGGAACAATGTGTGGATGGAAAACATCTCATCTTTGCAGTCCTAAAGCTGACGAAGACATGTGGGAGGTCTGGCACAAGAATACTGTTTAGGTTCTTTAATAAATCTAAAGGATTTATTGGTTTTGCTATTAGAACAAATTCTTGATAGATTCCATTTACCAAAGCTGAATCAAGATCAGGTAAATAAATTAAGTAGTCCTATATCCCCTAAAGAAATAGAAGCTGTCAACAAAAATATCTCATCCAATAAAAGCTAAAGGCCGGAAGGTTTCAGTGCAGAATTCTACCAGAACTTTCAAGAACTAATATCAATATTCTTTAAACTATTCCGCAAGATAGAAACAGAAGGAACATTACCAAACTCATTCCATGAGGCCATAGTCACCTTAATACCTAAGCTGCATAAAGACTCAACAAAGAAAGACAACTTCCATTATGAATATTAACATAAAAACACCCAATAAAATACACAAATCAAATCCAAGAACACATCAAAGATATTATCCACCATCATCAAGTAGGCTTCATTTCAGGCATGCAGGGGTGATTCAATATATAGAAATCCATCATTGTAATCCACCATATAAGCAAACAGAAAAAAACAAACAAAAAACAAAAAAAGAAAAGCATGATCATCTCCTTAGATGCGGAAAAGCATTTTAAAAAAAATCTAACATGTTTAAGGTTTTTGGAGAGATCAGGGATACAAGGCACATACCTAAACTTATAAAGGCAATATACAGCATGCTTATAGCCAACATCAAACAAAATGGAGAGAAACATAAATCAGTCTCACTGAAATCAGGGACAAGGCAAAGCTGCCCACTCTCTCCATATCTCTTCCACATACTACTCAAAGTCCTAGATAAAGCAATAAGACAACTAAAGAAGATCAAAGGAATACAATTGTAAAGGAAAAAGTTAAAGTATTTTCAGGTAATATGATAGTATACATGAGTGACCCCAAAATTTCTTTTTTTTTCTGCATCTGGTTTATTTATTTTATTTGAAATAACATCTCCATTTTATGAAAATGTCAGATAAGCCACATTTTCCTAACACATTTGTCTTGCTATGGGCATCTAAATTGGTTCTATATTTTAGTTATGGTAAATGTTCTTCTAGTGTACCCTAGATGTATACACAATTTCTGGATGACAGACTGAAGTTGATTTTAAGATTGACAAAAACTCTAAACAGCCATAACAACTTAGCTTTACCCACATTTAATAAATGAAAATGACTGAGGTCATTTGCAAAATTGTTCACTTAGGCCAGAAGTGATCTGTTAGCACAAATACAGGTCAGAGAGGAAGCAACTGGACAAAAGCAAAGCAAGACCAAAAAAAACAACTTCCAAAATTTCTAACAGAGAACTCCTCAGTTGATATAAAAACTTTCAGCAAAGTGGCTGGATACAAAATTAACTCAAAAAAAAAATTGAAGCTCTCCTGTATACAAAGGTCATAAGGGTTGAGAAAAAATTACGGAAACAACACTCTTCACAATAGCCACAAATAACATAAACTATCTTGGTGTGACTAAGCAAGTGAAAAACCTGTGTTGGGAAAAAAATCAAGTGGCTGAGGAAAGAAATTGAAGATGAAATCAGAAGATGGAAAGATCTCCCATGCTCATGGATCATAGGATTAATATAGTAAAAATAGTCATCCTACAAAAAGAAATCTACAGATTCAATGTAATTCCCATGAAATCCCATCACAAGTCTATACAAACCTTAAAATAACAATCCCGAATTTCATATGGAAAAAAAAAAACAAACAAACAACAACAACAAACCCAGAATAGCTAAAACAGCCCTGTACAAAAAAAGATCTTCCGGAGGTATCCCTGATCTCAAGCTGTACTATAGGGCAACAGTAGTAAAAATTGCATGGTACTGGCAGAGAAACAGAAAGGTGGATTAATCCAATAAAATCAAAGACCCAGATAAATACTTATACACCTATGGATGTTTCATTTTTGACAAAGAATCTAAAACCACACAATGGAAAAAAGATAGCATCTTCAACAAGTGGTGTTGGTCTAACTGGATGTTTATTTGTAGAAAAATGCAAATAGATCCATATCTATCACCCTGCACAAAACTAAAGCTCAAGTGGACCAAATACCTTAACATAAATCCAGACACACTAAACCTGTTAGAAGAAAAAGTGGGGAAGAGCCTTGAACTCATTGGCACAGGAGACAACTTCCTGAACAGAATACCAACAGCACAGGTTCTAAGATGAATAATCAAGAAATGAGAACTCATGAAACTGAAAAGCTTCTGTAAAGCAAGACACTGTCAACAAAACAAAACAACAGCCTACAGACTGGGAAAAGATCCTCACCAATCCTACATCTGACAGAGGGCCAATATCCAGAATATATAAAGGAATCAGGAAGTTAAACACCAATAAATCAAGTAATCCAATTAAAATTGGGGTACAGAGCTAAAGAAAGGATTCTTTGTAGAGGAATATAGAAGGCAGAGAAACACTTAAAGAAATGTTCAACATCCTTAGTCATCAGGGAAGTGCAAATCAAAAGGACCCTGAGATTCTACCTTACACCCATCAGAATGGCTAAGATCAAAAACTCAAGTGACAACACATATTGGAGAGGTTGTGAAGAAAGGGAACCCTCCTCCATTGCTGGAGGAAATGTAACCTTGTACAACTGTTTAGGAAATAAGTCTGGCACTTTCTCAGAAATTTAGGAATAGGGCTTCCTCAAGATCCAGCTATACCACTCCTGGGCATATATCTGAAAGTTGTCCCACTATTCAGCAAGGACATTGGCTCAGCTATTTTCTTAGCAGCTTTATTTGTAATAGCCAAAATCTGGAAGCAACCAAGATGTCTCTCAACTAAGAATGGATACAGAAATTGTGGGACAGTTACACAATGTAATATTACTCAGCAATTAAAAACAAGGAAATCATGAAATTTGTAGGCAAATTGTGGTAACTAGAAAAGATCACCCTGAGTGAGGTATCCCAGAAGCAGAAAGACACACATGGTATAGACTCACTTATCAGTAGATATTAGCCATATAATATAGGATAAACATATTAAAATCTATATTCCTAAAGAAGCTAAACAACAAGGAGGACCCTAGGGAATATGCTTAATCCTCCTTCAGGAGGGCAAACTGGGTGGACATCAGAAGTAGAAGAGTGGGAACAGGACAGAGGCCTTCCACAGAAGACTCTACCCATCAGGTTATTGAAACAGATGCTGAAACTCATAGCCACACTTTGGGGAGAGTGCCAGAACCCTATGGAAAAAGAGGGAGATACAAACATCTGGAAGGGGCAGGAACTCCACAAGGAGAAAAACAGAAACAAAAATTCTCTGCCCACGGGTGCCTATAGAGACTGACGAATCAACCAAGGATTATGCATTGAGAGGACGTGGATACCCTGCTCAGATTTAGCCCATGGGCAGCTCAGTCCCCATGGTGGTTTCCTAGAAAGGGGTTCAGGGGCAGTCTCTGGCATGAACTTGGTTTCCTGTTCTTTGATCACCACCCTATGGAATGGTGGCCTTACTTGACCACAGAGAAAAAGGATCCAAACAGTCCTGATGAGACCTGATAGGTTAGGGTCAGATAGTAGGAGAGGAGGACCTACCCTATCAATCGACTAGGGATGGGGCATGAGGAAGGGGAGAAGTGAGGATGGGACCAAGAGGTGATGAGGAAGTGGGCTACAGCTGGGGTACAAAGTGAGAAATTGTAATAAATAACAATAACAAGAAAAAAATTTAAATATATTCATTTTATGTTTTAATAATTAGCAAACATTGTTTTAGGTGTATTGTATGCTCTAATAAAGTTAAATACATGGTTAATTGTAATAATTGATACTTAGCAATTCAGGTGTCCAAATACTCTTTTCAAAAAAGCTATATTGAATTGGCTCAATGTCTCTAAATCAGAATTCCAACTAGGCTGAACAAGGGCTAATATCCACAATAAAGAGAGAACTAGAGAACTAAAAGAAGGATAAAATCAGCAACAACAACCAAAAAAAAAAAAAAAAAAAAAAAAAAAAAAAAAACTAGATATAAAAAAGACCAAGTAGAAAAATAAGGTACAGATCTAAACTGAATATTGCCAAAAGAAGAAATCCAAGTGACTGAGAAACACTTAAAGAAATGTTCAACACCCTTAGGCATCAGAGAAATACAAATTAATCCTACATTGAGATATTATTTTCCTCCCATAAGAATGACTCAGATCATGAAAAGAAGTGTCAGCTCAGGCTGGCAAAGGTGTGGAGTCAGGACACACTCAACCATTGCTGGTGGTACTGCAAACTTTTACAACTACCATAGATATCAGTGTAATGGTCCCTCAGAAAGATGGGAATCTATCTACATCAAGATCCAGCTTTACCACTCTTAGGCATATACTCAAAAGAAACCTTATCATACCACATAGGATTTTCTCAAACATGTTCTTTGCTGCTATATTGTAAATAGTCAGAAAATTGAAACAGACTGGATGTTCCTCATCAGAAGTGTACATAAAGAAAACCTTGTACATTTATAGAACAGATCATCATTTAGCTGTTTGAAAAAAAGAAATCCATGACATTAATAGGCAAATAGCTGGAACTAGCAAAAAGAATAATCCTGAGAGTGGTATTCCAGATTGAGAATGACAAATATGGGATGTATTTGCTTATTTGCTGATATTTGCTGTTAAGTAAATGAAAACCAAGCATAGTTCATAGAACATAGAGGGAAGGTATAGATTAATGGATTAGTGGTGAAGCACAGAACTTATTAGAAAAGGGAAATAGAGTGGATGGTTGTGGATGGATGACGGGGTCTTGAAATTACAGCTGAAGCTTCTTAGAACATAAGTATATATGCAGGTGCTCAAACTCACCTTGGAAGCTCAAACAACCTAGACTGTTGTCAAGACTACAGGTTTTCTGCCTTCACAAACTGATGGCAGTTCCCCTGAGCTGGAATTATCTACACAATTCATTGAACATGGAGAAGTTAGGTTGGTGTCTACATGGAGCCTTCACTCCCACATTCTAGTGTGTTTAATACAGGAATGTACCCTGAATTTTACCAAGGGAGGAAAGATAAAAACCAACCCAAATATTAATACTTAGAATGGCAATGGAAACTTGTCTGCGAAGAAGTATTATTGCTTCCAGTTTAGTATTTTTATGGGAATCCTGAGTGTGAACAAGTGCATCCCTGTTCCCTGTGCCGTTTTTTTTTTTTTTTTTTTTTTTGGACCTTTTTTCTTCTTGGTTTTGTTAATCCCTATGTACTGAGTTATATTATTATTATTATTATTATTATTATTATTATTACAACTACTATTATATTATATTGTATTTTTAACTAGCCCTTAAAAGCCTGTCTCTTTTCTAAAGAGACAGAAAGGAAGTGGATCCTAAAAACGGGGTTATGGGGAGGGTCTGGGAGGAGTAGAGGTAAGATATAGTATTTGAGAAAAGCTATTTTCAATAAAAGGAAAATTGATTCTTGTATAATTTCAAAAGCTTAAAGTAACTCAAGCTAACTGCCAAATAATTCACAAAACTATGTTTCGAATCACCAAAACTGTCTGTGAGAAAAGACTGAATGTATCCATATATGCAATAATTAATTTCCTCAATTTTATCATCAAAACCTGCAATATGGATCTCCAGTATGTACCAATAATTTTTGCTCTTATTAATTTTTACTCTTATTAATCTTGCATGATCATATTTTATGATGATCAAATTAGCACATTTAGTATTCATGGTCTCATATACTTTTTACTAAAGAGTGATTTATAAGTTAGTTGGTAAGCACAACTATATAGTCTCTAAAATAAAGTTTTGTTAAAATCAAAAATAAGACAGCTACTGCCTTCTAAAATACCTACTGAAAAGCCAAACTAATCATATTTTTATATTTGTGTAAAGAGTAGACAAAATAATTACTTCTCCCATTAAATTAAACAAAAATATGTGATAAAAAGATTATTTGAAAAATGGGCACAATTATCTTGGTGTAATTAATTCAAAATCTGCATAAGACCCATCTAACCAAATCTTAGCAAAGAAACTAAGGTAATAAAATAATTTATGTCTAATTGGAGAGATTATTAGAAATAATCAATTGCTTGGTGAAACATACTGGAAATAAATAGTTAACGCTTATGAATACCTAAATAGATTTTCTAAATGATATATAATGTCTTTGGAAGGAGAGCTAGTACCGTGAAATGGAATTCACAAATGTGAGACAAGTTTAAATCACTATAGCAATTGTAGGAACAAAGCTAGTAGTTAGAATTAATTCCTGTTGAGGTAACCAAGTGAATCACCTTTGCTTCATTGAATCAAACTGAACTATATCCCCTCTTATTTAGGTATGTGCTCTCTTGCTCTATAACCAATGTCAATGGGCAAATATTTTCCATGTGTATTATTTCAGGAAAGCCATAAACTACTCCTCAATGTTCTCACAGATCTATTTCTATCTTTTGGGTTCATTTACGGTCCACGTTGTGGAGATCATTAAATGCTTAGCACAATAGAACAGGTTTGTGAAGGATGTTCTCACAGTACTCAGAATAGATTTGACAACAATGGAGGAAGGGAAAAGGATGGTAGATAGGGCAAGGAATACTATTGATGTGTATTAAATGAAACTCATTGTGTTTGAAAAACTGCAGCATTTTCTAAAACTTTTCTGATTTAAAATTTAAGGAATAGTGTAGCTATTTCTCTTCTTCCTCAGGACCTTGGTCTTTATATTGTGCTAAAGAATGCCTTGACACATTGCCTCCTTTCAACTCATACCACCTGCTGTGAGATGTACAACAATGGAGTGATGGCTTTTGGAGCCATAGAGTACAGAACACAGTGAATAAGCTCAGGAAACATGAGGTTTTGCCTTCCTTAGACTAGTTGTAAGTAAAAGAAAGTTTCAACATAACTTTTGAGTTTTATGCTGACTTTAAATATTCTGATAAAAATACAAGCAAAGTATTGTCAACAACCACTTTAAAAGATTATAAATTTAAAGGACTTGGAAAAATCCAAGAAAATTAAGATGATAGAAAAAAAGAGAAAAAAAAATAAAGAAATATGGTTTGAGTTCATTTCTTAAACTCATGTCAGAAAAAATTATGGAATATCCATGATTAACTAAATAAAAGTCTTTTTATGCAGATTTATAAAACGTTAGTGGATTACATTAGGTAAATAATTTTAAAATAGAACTTACATTTTTATTTTCATGGGACTATAAAGTGGGAAAGATTTTAAATTAATTAAAAATTTATACATGAGGGTGGGATCGGGAGGAGAGGAGGGAGGGGCTTATGGGGGGATGCAGAATGAATAAAGTGTAATTGATGAAAAGTTAAAAAAAAATAAAAAAAATTTATACATGTAGCCAACCTAATGTAAATGAAAGTTCAAACATGGTCTTCTTTGCCTACATTTACATGATTTAAAAACTGACAGAAATGAAAATTAAATTTTCAAGTAGGTATCATCCTTGTTTTAAGCAGAAAAATGCCCCTGAGTTAGCCAATAAACTAGTAGAAATTTACTTTTTGCTATTCTGGGGAGTAGACATCCACAGTCAAGCTGTCTGCCCCACCCAGCTGACTTAGTCACATGCTCTAGGTTACAGTTCTCTGGTTGGCTGGAAGATGACTGCCCTCCATGCAGCAGGAGGAGATCATCTGCCCTCAGCACCAATTCTGTCAGGAGGCTCAAATCCTCACTAATCGACACAAACCTAACTACCTATCAATACCTTCTTCAACAGATACTGCTCCCTTGGTATTCAGGTCTTCCAGAGATGAATTTATGTGGCTCACAACATACTTGTAATTATGTAAAAGTAAGCATTATCTTGCCTGACTGTAAGTTCATACCTCTTGTCAAGCAAAATGAAATGTTCTGAGGTTTTACATGGGCCAGGAATTGAATATGGACCTCCTGAGTGGCAGGCAAGAATTCTATCACTGAACTGACTTAACCATAGGCACAATTTGCCCATAATCTTTTCCAGTATTTAACTAGCTTCACATTTGAAGAAAAAAATCTCTAAGCATTTATTATATAAACATTGTATTTGTAACTAGGAATATCGTGCTGTATCTTTATTTTGCTTCTATGGAATAGGTTAACTGTTGAGGGAGAGATAGAATTAATAAGAGGAGGAGCAGAAAAGGAGGAAGACAAAAAGAAGGATGAGAAAAACATCTCATGAAGCACAAATGCACAATAGAAGGTGTTGTGAGTTCAACACTTTACAGTAAAGAAATAAACAGTTATATTATTGTGCAATAATTTTCTGCTTTTCTAATCAATCCATTCAGGGATAACAGTCCAGTACGGTTTAAGTGTTTCACTGTTTTATTAATCTTAGCATAGTAACACTGACTCCAGAAGGTAGAGTCTGAATCAAAAGGGAAAGCTAAAATGAGGGGGTGTAATTTTAAGGAAACATTAAAATATATTACATATTGAATAAACAGTATGAGATAGGATAAAATATACAGCTATTATTTTTTTCTAATGGGCACACTAGATATATTGTGCAGGAATGAATGATCAGGAAGTAAACTAAGATGAAGCTTACATGTAAGGCACATTCTAATATGAGGTGCTTGGTCAAATATGCTTTGTGTGGTTTCAAAGAAGTACTAGTGGTTTTCTGGATTTCATTATATTTATGTAAAATACATTAACTGTATATTTGCAATGAGAAGTCTCATTTTTTTTTTCCTGAACCGTGGTCATTTTATGTAAAATAAAAAAGAACTTCAACATTTATAAATAAAACAACAAATTTAGTGAACTCAAAGCAAAATGGAGGTTGTATAAAATTTGCATTGAAGTATAATTTGTTGAAAACATCTCTAAGAAGTCAAAGGAAGAAAGAAAGTAGAAGGATATAAAAAGTTTGTAAAGGAAGGTTTGACTCTATCACTATAGATGCATTTGTTTTAAGCTTCTTTGAGTATTCTGAAATGCTCAAAGAATTCTGAGTATTTTGAAATACTCAGATTTTATAAAGCTATCCACACTGTTCATGCCCAGCTTTAATCATCCTATTTAGCCCCTCCCCCACAGAACTGAAACATTACTTCTAAGTGGCATATTACATGTCTGTGCAGGCAGCCAGGGCACAAAAGTGTGACATATAAGGTCCCATGATGATTTCTGCTTCTAAATGCACACTCCCTTCCTGGAAAGGTCAGAAGTGACAAAGGACAGGTGTCTTTATACTTAGACACCTCTGATTACTGGAATATATTTCATTTTTAAGTGGAATTTCTGACCACACAATCTCTTTCGAGTGTTTTCTAAGAAGATATTATGGTATGTTGTGTACCATAAGCTCACATGGCTTAAGCTACCAGCACTATCAGCAACAAAATGGCTTTTTCACTACATTATTGTGTTGAAGACACAATTTGCATAACAGCATTATATGACATTAAGTATATTTCACTGCTTGATATTATGTAGAAAACAATTTTTTTTTAATTTGGAATTTACCCAAACTTCACCGCTGAAACACCTCACTTTTCTATTATTCAGATTCACCTCAGGTTCCTGTTTTTAATGATTTTCTGTCAATGTTCTTTATTACTTCTAGAGATGATACTGTCAGTTTATTTCTGAGATTTTCTCAGTGGTCTTATGCCCTAAACATAAACTTTAATGATCTAGATATGATTTCCATGATTATGAGTTATTTCGTTATGTCGTTCCCCCCTCCCCCGGGATTTCAACTTTTATCATCCAAATCCAATACTTCAGATGTGACAAACATGTTTCTTATAAGATGCAGGTTGAGTGTTCTTGTGAGGGAATATTTTCTAATGTACTACTAATATACTTTAATACGCTTTCATGCTACCACTGAAGTCCACACATGTTTATCAAGGTAATGTTAATTTCCCTAGACTCCTATAATACCATCCTGCATTGTGCTAACCAGAATCATTGTCCTTGATGCCAGTCATACCTTGCTGTAGTACAATTCTGATTATATCATTATCTTGTCAAAATTGTCTTCTTGAGGCTAGGAAGACAGACTAATGGGCAATTTGTTTTTCATGCAAGCCTAAGAATCTGAATCCTTGTCCCCAGACCCTGCAGAAAGCCAGATGAGTAGAACAGGTATATGTAATCTCAGAATGCCCCTCCAGCCAGCCAGGAGGCAATGACCAGGGAGCCTTTAGGAGCCAGGCGTGTGTTCACAAAAGGTAACGTGAAACTCTACCTCAAACTAGATGGGTTTTGAGGAATAATATCAGAGATTGTCAACTGGCATCTATATGCACGCACATGTACACACACACACACACACACACACACATACATAGACACACAACCTCCAAAAACAAGCAACCACCTTCTTTCACTTTTAGGTAAAAACCAGAATCTATGGGCATCAATTATGTTGATTTAGAGGTTCTTATTTTATTGGTGTCCTCCATTCACTCTGTCTCTTATACTGTTTCTGGCTCCTCTTTTGCAGAATTTCCTGGAACTCAAGAAGAAAGAGTTGATGGAGCATCTCATTTAGGACAAAGAGTTACAAGAGCTGTCATCCTCTGCACATTTTCTAGCTGTGGGTCTCTGTATTTGTTCCCATTTGCTGCCAAAAAAAGCTTCTCTGAGGGGCATCTGGGCTGTTTCCAGCTTCTGGCTATTACAAATAAGGCTGCTAAAAAACATGGTTGAGCAAATGTCCTTATTGTGTACTTGAGACTCTTTTGGGTATATGCCTAGGAGAGGTATGGCTGGATCTTGAGGAAACACTACTCCTAATTGTGTGAGAAAGCACCAGATTGCTTTCCAGAGTGTTTGTACAAGTTTACATTCCCACCAGCAGTGGAGGAGGGTTCCCCTTTCTCCACAACCTCTCCAGCATGTGTTGTCTCTTTAGTTTTTGATCTTAGCCATTCTGATGGGTGTAAGCTGAAATCTTAGGGTAATTTTAATTTGCATTTCCCTGATGGCTAATGAGGTTGAGCATTTCTTTAAGTGCTTCTCTGCCATTCGATATTCCTTTATTGAGAATTCTCTGTTTAGCTCTGTACTCCATGTTTTTTTTATTGGATTACTTGATTTTTTGCTGTTTAACTTCTTTAGTTCTTTATATATACTGGATATTAGTCTTCTGTCAGATATAGGGTTGGTGAAGATCCTTTCCCAATCTGTAGGCTGTTGTTTTGTTCTGATGAAGGTGTCCTTTGCTTTACAGAAGCTTTTCAGTTTCATGAGGTCCCATTTATTGATTGCTGCTCTTAAAGCCTGTGCTGTTGGAGTTCTGTTCAGGAAGTTGTTTCCTGTGCCAATGAGTTCAAGGTTCTTCTCCACTTTTTCTTCTAAGCGGTTTAGTGTGTCTGGTTTTATGTTGATACACAAATTGTGGTTTATCTACACAATGGAATGTTACTCAGCAATAAAAAACAAGGAAATCATGAAATTTGCAGGTAAATGATGGGATCTGGAAAAGATCATCCTGAGTGAGCTATCCCAGAAGCAGAAAGATGCACATGGTATATACTCACTCATATAGACATATAATATAATATAATATAATATAATATAATATAATATAATATAATATAAACCTACTAAAATCTGTACACCTAAAGAAACTAATCCAGAGGGAGGACTCTTGCAAAAATGCTCAATTCTTATCCAGAAAGGCAAATAGGATGGGCATCAGAAGAAGAAGAAAAAAGAGGGAACAAGTCACGAGCCTGACACAGAGGACCTCTGAAAAACTCTGCCCTGCAGACTATCAATGCAGATGTTGAGACTTATGGGCAACCTTTGGGCAGAGTGCAGGGAATCTTAGGAAAGAAGTGCGAAACAGTAAGATCTGAGAGGACAGGAGCTCCACAAGGAGAGCAACAGAACCAAAAATTCTGAGCACAGGGGTCTTTCCTGAGACTGCTATTCCAACCAAGGACTATGCATGGAGATAACCTAAGACCCCTGCACAGATGTAGCCCATGGCAGTTCAGTATCCAAGTGGGTTCCATTGTAATAAGAACAGGGACTGTCTCTGACATAAACTGTTTGGCCTGCTCTTTAATTACCTCCTCATGAGGGGGAAGAGGCATTACCAGGCCACAGAAGAAGAGAATGCAGCCACTCCTGATGAGACCTAATTGACTAAGATCAAAAGGAAGGAAAAGAAGACCTCCCCTGTCAGTTGACTTGGGGAGGGCATGCAGAGGGTGGAGGAAGGGAGGGATTGGGACAGGAGGAGGGAGGGAACCACAGGGGGGATACAAAGTGAATAAAGTGTAATTAATAAAGAATTAATTTATTAATTAATTTCAAATATATATATGAAAAAAGAAAGCTTCTCTGATGATGGCTAATCAAGCTATATATATATATATGATTATATATAGCTTAGTAACATTAGGAGTGATCTCACCACTTAGGTGCATTTAATAGAACAGTAGAATTTGGTTTTCCGTAGGGACCTGGGAGATCCAGTCATATTCTTGATCTCACAAGCAGATTCAGATATGGGTTCCATCTCTTGTGGGCCTTAAGTAAACTCAGATAATGGTTGGTAGCTACTGCCAGCTCTGTTCTACCATTGCACTAACATATCTTACAGGCTGGGCAGCATTATAGATCAAACGTTTTTTTGGCTGCTTGGTATTTATATTTTTCTTTTGGTAGGCTGCAAAGAACCTTCTTTGTGCCAAAGAGGCTACAATGTAAGGGTAAAGGCTCTATGTAATTGCAGCCAGTCTTGATGAGACGTGATAAGCTAGGGTCAGGTGGAAGGGGAGGAGGCCTCACCTATCAATGGACTTAAAGAGGGTCAGGGAGGATATGAGGGAGGAAGGGTGTGATTGGTAGGGAATGAAGGAAGGAAGCTACAGCTGGGATACAAATAAATAAACTGTAATTAATATAAAAAAGAAAAAATAATTAAAAAAACAAACAGCTTTAAGCTGGATGTGGTGACATGTGTCTGAAATCCCAGCCTTCAGGGAGACAGAGGTAGGAGGATCTTTGTGAGTTCTAGGCCATCCTGGTCTACAAAGCAAGCCCAGGACTGCAAAAGCTACAGAGAAAAACCCTGTCTTGAAAAACCAAACCAAACTGTCCAAACAAATAAACAAAAAAGGAACCAGCTTGACTTCTCCATGTTCAGTGGTTTGTGTAGGTGCTGGCTTCAGCAACAGTGACTTACAGTCAGTTTGTGGAGAGCAAGTTCTAGACTCAGCAGCAGCATGGGTTATTTCGGGGTTCCCATGAGATCACTTAGGCAGGAAAATCAATTAGATGTAATCCATTCCACTTGAAGCTTCATTTGGTGATAAGAGATGGCCAGTTAGTGCTCTGTGTCCCCCATTATTTGGCAGTACTACTTAGATCACCGTGGAACACGTTTATGTTTTAGAAAGCATCTACCTTATTAGGTTTCTATACTAACCTTCCAGTTATTTGTAATTTTAACTGTCTCTCCCCATAATCCCTTCCTTGTCTCTGTCCCCTCCCATTCTCCATTGGATCCTCCGGTTCTACCCCGCTTCCCAAATCATATATATCTATTCTATTTCCTTTTCCAGGGGTGACACATCTATTTCCAGGAGTCCCTTATTCTATGCCTAAAGTCTGTTCTATGGATTTTAACTTTGCTGTCATTGACTAAACAGTTAATATCCACATATGAGCAAATACGGATTTTTTTTTCTGTTCTAGGATACCTCACTCAGGATCATTTTTTTTTCTGCTTCTATTTGTTTACCTATGCATTCCATGAATTAATTGTTTTAAATGGCTGAGCAATATATTTTTCTTTAAATGCACCACATTTTCTAATACATTCATCTGTTGAGGGACATCTAGGTTGTTTCCAATTTCCAGCTATTAGATAAGTGATAAAAGTGCTTCCATAAGTGTCTCTGTGGTAGGATAGAGCACGGTTTGGATATATGTCCTAGAGTAGTGCAGCTGGATCTTGAGGAAGGTCTGTTTCCATCTTCCTGAGGAGCTACCACACTGATTTCTATAGTAGTTCCACAAGTTTGACTGCCTACCAGCAATGGATAACGTTTCTTTTACTCCACAACTTTGCCAGCATGAACTGTCATTTGGTTTATTTATTTTAGTCAATCTGATGGGTATAAGATGAAAATTCAAAGGAATTTAATTTGCATTTCCTTGATGGCTAAAGATGCTGAATATATTTTGTGTTTCTCAGCCATTTGAGATTCTGCTTTTTGAGAATTCTCTGTTTACGTCTATATCCCATTTTAATTGGGTTATTTCTTCTCCAGAAAGCTAAATTTTTAGTAGTTTATATGTTTTGGAAATTACACCTATGTCAAAATCCCAACTAGGCTGCAAAATTTTCTTTTTTTTTTCCAGTTTGTAGGCTGCTGCATTGAATGATAGTTTCCTTTGCTGTGCAGATGCTTTTTGGTTTTATAAGTAAACTCTTACATTTTGAGTGGGTGAATCAAAGTTTCTGTCATCCAGTACGTTGATTACAGAGATGTCTTTTTTTTCCCCATTGTGTATTTAAACCTGAGGGAAATGCAGTGATTATTTTCCTCAAATATGGAATGCCCTTTAATTAATGTTAATTTTTTTAAATCATTGGTTTACAAAGAATAGGTATAATAGAAAATTCCAATTTCCATACAATAGTAAAGATAAAACTTCAAAACATAAAGAATCAGTTTGGCTTTGTGGAAAGCTTTCTGAATGGTCTTTACTGTTTCTCCTTTGAAACAAAATTCAGAAAACTCAAGAAAGGCTGGACTAGCAACAGAAGACTTGCCCAGGGGCCCTCTTTCTAAGTTCAATGTTCTTGTCATTACAAGACCTTCTATGTCTCAAATTTCACTAAATATTCTTTTTCTAATATCTTCACTCACTCCCAGGCCATTGAAAAATCAGATAATATTTTCTGAACAAAATATTGATGTTTCATAATGACTTAATTCATCTTTTTCTATGTTTTGTGATTTTAAATTACCAACTTTAGCCCAAAGGAATAAATAAATAATTCAAGTTCTTGGTTGGAAATCCCAGTAGGTTGCATGTTATCATTCTTTCAGCTTAAATTACAACACACAAAAAGACAGTTCAGATAAAAATAATATATTTTATCCAGCAGAAACATTTCGTTTAATATCATTGGTTTAGGCACATTTTATCATTGGAGAAATCAAGATCATTAAAATCTGTCATTCTCAGTTATGAGAGAATCTGCCATGCATAGAACACTGTGACAAATCCTTTCTAAACATGATTTAATTTCACATGCATAATATTGGTGCAAGTGAGCACCAATATTTTACCTTCAAATTCACCTTCATAAAAAATTTTAGGTTGGGAAATAGGCATAAATATGTTAGTTAACATGCTGAGCATTTCGTTACTACTGAGCATCCCTCCTATGCCCCTTTCCAAGTCCACTGATAGGGGAGGTACTCCTCCCCTTCCATCTGACCCTAGCTTATCAGGTCTCACCAGGACTGGCTGCAATGTCCTCCCCTGTGACCTAGCAAGGTTGCTCCCCATCCGAGGGGAGGCAGTCAAAGAGCCAGCCACTGAGTCAATGTCAGAAAGAGTCCCTGTTCCTCTTACTAGGTAACCCACTTGGACACTGAGCTGCCATGCGCTACATCTGAGCAGCGGTTTTAGATTATATCCATGCATGGTCTTTGGGTGGAATATCAGTTTTAAAGGCATGCCAGAAATGCCATTGCATACTGTATTTATTCAGGCATTGCCACACTCTTTTTGAGATGTCCTTTGCTTGTACTTTTGTACACTGGAGAACTGTGTACCTATTTCAGTATTCTAAACCACTACAGTTATTAATACGGTCATTATTCCTTTTTTTAGATTATAATCTGATAAGCTGCTTTGTTCCTTGTTTCATTTTTTTAAGAGATAAAAGCAAGGTCAGTATCATATTGAATTTATTATTTATAAGAGAAGTATTTAGATGTTCATTTTTGTGCTTTTTGCTTGGTAATCCTGATTGTAGAGATAGCATTGCTGCTACTTTATTGAAACACAGTGAAATGGTAAGCAAAGATTCATTAGAAACCACACATTATCCCCCAAATGTTACCACTTGCCATTTTTCTGTAATCCTTATAGTATGATGCTATATATGTATCATGGACTATATATTATAAACACATTAAATATGGAATATACATTAAATAATGGAATACACATTAGTATTTCAAATTTTAGTAGCAGAGACAAAGAAAAAATGAAAATAGCACCTTTATGAAGTGGAAGTTTCTGGTTTATTTGGAAACTTAGTTGTGTCATTTGGCTATTTTTTTTTTCAATCCCAAGTGTGGGATACCAGAATATTTTTTCCCCCGGGGAAAACAGACCTCTCAAAAAACAGCCCCTGTGACAAAGCACTTGATGTCGGTCAGCTGAAACCTCCCTTTTGAGAGGGGGAGAAGTGTGTTTTTTGTGGGGACTCTGAGAAGGGATATATAGAAGACTACAGAAAATGAGACAGCACCTTCTGCATCCCTACTTTTTTGCATTACCGAACTTTGCAAAGGCTTCTCTGGTCTTTGCAGAGACACGTGCTCCAGAGAACTGTCTGTGCTGCTTCGGCGAGTTTTTCCAATTCAGAGGACTTATGCCATTTGGCTGAGTGGCTGCTGCATTGTAGTTTGACTAGATTGCTGGTATCAAAATGACTGATTTTGGAAATCCCCTAAGGATCCATGGACCCTAATCAGCAGGAAGTAGATAAAAAGAGATATACAGCTCCTTTCCCTACTAATCTCCTACGTAAAGTCTGGGGGGTTGGAAGGGAGATAAAGATGTTAAAGAACCTTAAATAACGTAGGTTTTTAAATATCTAAGACCTCCCCTCCCCCCAAAAAAAACCCTAAGCCTATATCTTTAAATTTGTAACCCTGTTCATTTGGGTTTCTGTTTGTAAAGTTTATTTCAAGGAAATAGGAAAGTTAATTCCAGATTTGTTCATAACTGGGAGAATTATTAAGAAGATTACAAACTCATCACAAACATTGCTCATGTTTATTGGTTTTGCATCAGCGCTTGGAAAACCATTGTAAAATTCAGGAATACATGAGGTTCAATGGGTAATATAATTACAGAGGGATTTAAAAACTTAATAAAAGCCACAAAACAGTTCTCTTGGAATCATCTTTTGTTTTAACTGTACTTTACTGTTGAGTCATAAATATCTGAGACAAAAGAAGAAAGAATTTGCAAATATTTGACTATCTCCTTGAAGCCTTAAATAAAATACATGTATTGTTTTACCTACATATGAATACTAAGGCAATTTTTTTTTCCTTAAAAACTCAAACCTACATTCTCAGAACTACAGTGGGAATAAAAAAGATTGTGATAACATAACTGCTTCCATAAAAAAAACATGAAAAAAGTGATCATAAGATCACTTTTGTGTGTACGTGTTTGTGTATGAATGTTAGTGTGAGAATATGTATGTCTGCGTGTGTGAGTATGTGTGCAACTGTAAATGGGTTTGAGTGTGTGTGAATGTGTCTTTGTGTATGTGTGTGTGAGTGAGTGTGTATGTAAATATGTGTATGTGTATTTCCTTGTTTCCGTATGTAAGACCAAAACTGAGGGCAGGAACTTTCTTCCATTTTGTTTTTTCAAGTGATATTTCGTTAAAACGAGAGTTCACATATTAGCTAGTCTGGAAGCCAGTGAGCTCCAAAATCCTGCCTCCCTTCCTGCTAAAGGACACAGGGACTATAGGGCAACAGTGCTGTATCTGGTTTTCTCTAAGGCTGTGGGGATTTGAATACAGCTTTCACTATTTCAGCAATAAGCACTTTACCAACTGAGTTTGTTTCTTAACACCCCAAGGTTTATTAGATTAACTTCTCCATTGATTCCTCCTTGGTTCACAGATGTTGAGGTGTTTCATTTTACACCTAGTTTCCCCATGCCATTATGGCAAAAACTGCAGGCGCTCTTTAACAAAATTTCCACAACAAGGATAACACACCTCAGTGTGTGACAGTGTAGCTCTTAAGAAGCCCCTGCGGAGCTGAATCTGAAAGACTGTTACTTGAAGGTCAACCTCTGCTGTGCATGAAGATCCTGCCTCAGATACACCCAGGCCTACAGGTCTGTCCTGCTTCCCCGACCCCCTGCCTCCCTACCCCGTGTTCTGTATCCAGACTGTGTGAAGTCTTCAGGCAAAAGGAACTTGCCTTCAAGTACTGAGATGCAACAGGGGCATTACTGTGTACTGTTTGGAGGAGTCTATTTGGTATCCTGATCGAAATTCAAAGGAAGATGTCTCATGCCTGATTCTTGGGTGGGGCATTGTTACCAGTGTGAGCACACACACACACACACACACACACACCACCACCACCACCACCACCACCACCATCACCACAACCACCATCAGGACAATGATTGGCCAGCAAGATGCACCTTAGTGGTACAAAGCTGGCATCTCTTTTTGTCATAATTTTTTTTTGTCAATAAATGTAATAAAATAAAGTACGCCATATAATATTATCATGAATCTTTCTCAGAATTTAAAAGAATTCAGGTAAAATTCAAACAAAAAATATATATTTATATTTTCCCTGCTTTTTGTTCATAGCATAAATACAAAAGATCACATTAGACAGCATGATACTGCACATACATAGTCTAACACAATATTAATGGAGTAGTAACATTAAACGAGTAATGGCTCAGTGATAGGGTACTTGCCTAACATAAAAAGACAATGGGTTCAATCAGCAGCAATGGAAAATAAAGCCCATAGTTATTTAAAATCATATAATAATCACTAATCTTTTAAATACGTGTGAGAAAGGAGAAACTAAGTTTGGAAAACAGTGATAGCACAGTGAAAAAGGATACCACTGCTGTGGTTTGATTGATGGTGGGTTTCTGGTCATCATTCAACCATTTCAGCAAAGAAGACACATAACCACTCTAGGGAACAAATACAGCCGCATATATATTTATATGCATAAATTAAAACAATCTCAGTACATTTTTGTATGTTTATTGTAAAATTTTTAAGATTTTTTAAAATTTATATGTATATAAATACATATAAATGTGTGTCTGCTCTTTGAATGCAAGTATCTGCGAAGGACAGAAGAGAGCCCTGGATCTCCTGAAACTAGAATTACAGGTGGTTCTGAGCTGCCGGACATGGGTGCTTGAAACTAAACTCTTGTCCTCTGGAAGAGCAACAAGTGCTCTTTAACCTGTGAGTATCTCTCCAACTCCCCTATCTCACCAAACCTCCTCCCCTTATTCATTTCATTAAGCAAATTATTCATTATATTCATTTTTCCTATTGAAAATGTCAAATTATAACTAGTATGTACCACAATTCTGGTTAAAACAACTGAATAATAAAAGAAATTTAAAAAAAATCAAAAGTTGTATAAAAGTTACCTCATTGCTTTGCCCCTAATAAATATTTGGCATGTACAATGTTAAAATCAGCAGACACAAACATGTGTCTTCCAACATTCTATAGTAAATATATTCTAAAATTATGAATCATTAGAAGCATAAAAATCAATTTCAATTAATTTTATTCTTGATTTGATTTATTTTTAGGAGTGAAAGGGTTTTGTTTTGAGTTTTGTTGGTTTGTTTGTTTTACCTTTTAATTAAATACAGCAACTGGAAAATAAACCATATTTTCAAAACTCATCAATCTTGCTCAGAACCAATAAATTCCTGGTTACTCGCATGCCTCGCTGAGTGCCTGTGCCCGTTGATGCCCCTCACGCTATGACTCTCTTCAGACAGAAAAGGGATCTTGGAACTACAGCCACCATTGTTACTGCCATCTCGTTGGCAGCTGTTGGAGCTACCACCGGGGCATTAGCCATGAGTCATACTGCGCAGACTGCTCAGACCCTGAATCATCATTTAGCCAATGTAGCTCATGCCCTAGTTGTACAAAAAGGAATTAATGCTCAACTAAAAGGAAGCTTGATGGTGTTCAATCAGAGGATTGACCTCGTGCAGAAGCAAATTGATACCCTATGGCAAATCCCTCAACTTGGCTGTCAATGAGAATATGCTGGACTTTGAGTCACTAGCATATAACATGAGAATTTTTCCTGTGCTGCAAATCTGTCTAAACAATTGTCTAGCTATATTTTAGGTAATTGGACTGGAGAATTCGATACTACGATGGAGCAGCTGAGAGTGGCCATTGCCACAGTAAATTCTACCAGAGTGGACGCAGGACTAGCCACAGGATTATCATCATGGATTGCTGCAGCCATGAATCATCTGAAGGAATGGGCGGGCATGGGAGCGTTAGCAGGCCTTCTGGTGTTGGTCTCCTTGGTTTGCCTGTGGTATATATGCAAGATTAGAGTCTCACAACAGCGTAATGCAGCCATGATCATTCAGGCCTTTACAGCCATTGAAGCAGGACATTCTCCCCAAGCATGGTTGGCTACCATAAAAAGCTAAAATGTTATGCTCAGGATGCGAGGCTAAGCACTGCACTCAGGGTCAGCCGCTTTGGACCCAGAGAAGAGCATGTCTGATTGCATGCGGGTTGATGCCCCAGGTCCCGCCTCTGAGAAAAAGGTATCGGTCGGGTCTGATGCTCTTTGGGTGGATGACACCTAAATGAACAACGGTACAAAGTCCCAATTTATTTCTAATATCAGAGATCAGACCTCTACTCTTGCCTGATGCGTCTAAAACAAAAAAGGGGAACTGTAGAGAGCTGCGGAATGCTATGCCTTAAAGATGGAGCTGGTTCCCGCCTTCCACCTTCCCGATGGTGAGTGCTCTCTGTCACGAACAATTCCACATTTGGCTAAGGCTGAGGATCTGGCTTGCTTCCATGTATGTGGACCTATCTGCATTGCCCATGTGGCACGCTGGGGTTGGCTACCCAGAGGCTATTTAAGCTGTGGGCTGGCTTTCCCCAGGGTCAGATGATTGTTCAAGGTTCCTGAATAAACTGCATTGGAAAAAAAAATTAAGTATCAATATTTAAAATGAAATAATTTAACTTTTCTAAATTTTGTTGGTTTGGACATGAGTGTGTATTCACATGTCCATATGTGTGCATGTATATATAAGTATATATATATATATGAATACGAACATATATGTAGGCGTTTCTGTGAAACAAAGACAACCATGGGTTTTATCCTACAGAAAGCCATTTCCCTACTTTGAGGCAGAATCTCTCCTAGGCCTTTCTGATGCCAATTAAACTAGGCTTACCGGTCAGCACATAGGAATCATTCCCTTGACTGTGTACATTCCATTTTTTCTGGCCTTTTATATGAAAGCTAGAGAGAAGTGCTCAGGTCTTCAAGCTTGTTTGGCAAACTGTTTACCTAGTAAGCCCTCTCTGTATCTCTAACTTTAATCCATCTTATTCACACAGATTATAAAGGCTGGCAAAAGCAGGTTGTTCACACTGTTATCATGTCTCTACATAGAGAGCTGGCATGTGGTAAGCCAAATGAGCAAGTATGGTAGGTGCCATCAGCACATGCATGCATGTTCTTACATGTCCTTCATCCTTGGCGTGCCTTTCCAGGCTTACAGATGGAAATGTATTTTGGGTTCATTTCATTTGATTCCCCTTGATATACATTGTTCTTTCAGTCTCAATTGTTTTTAGCTGTAGATTTATTACTAAGCATGTGATCTAAACTTAGGAATAATTAGGGCATCTAATGTGTTGCTTTATTCGTTGTGAATCCTAAAGGGAGACTGCATGAATAATTGCAATCATTCCATGTTAAATATTCTAACTTTGTATTAGAACCTAAAATGGCCAGAGTGGGGTAAATACTGTGATAATTAATTCTCTGAGAAACAAAGTGTTTTCTTTTTCTTTTTTTTCTGCCTGTGCAAAGAAAATTAGGAAATCAGTCAATATTTGTTTTCCAGAAACATTTGCCTTCTGCTCAGATGTATGTCTGGATGTTTGCTTGGTTTGCGTCACTCTCAAGAGATATGGCTTATTGTGGCCTTTTGTATAGCAGTCTTAGAAGTCCAAAGACAGTTGTATGTTTTTTCTAGTACACCACATCCCAAAATATTAATCAGGCCTGAAGTATTAAAAGGATGGGTTAAGTTCTGAAAAATATTGCATGTATTTTAATACTTCTTACAAAATAAATACCAATTTCTGTTCAGAGGCAATGAATTGTTTTAATATAAAAGTTGACATTTTATTTAGGCTTCACAGAAAGATACACAACTATTTGAAGCCACCAGATCAAGCCTACATGTACTTATTTGCTGCAAGGAGACATTTGTTTTGCTGTTATCTCAAAATTTGGTTATTTCTTAATCTGATTTGGTTCACAATAATTCTTAATATTGACAATTATAAAAGGTATCTCATTCTCTACCTTCAAGTATTGATCATTTCTCATAACTTTCCACGTGGAGTTCTCACGATTCATATATGCAAGTAATATATAAATATTTACTAGACACAGTAGCTTAACTATGTGGAGGGGCAAATTCCTCAGTGGAATCTGTAAGTCTCTGGATGGGGTAACATTTACGTGATCCAGTTTGAACACCTGAATACAAAGGGCATAGCAAATAAAACCACTGTATCTAAGTTTATTCATTATAAAGTGGATATATAAAAACAGATACATCAGTTCTTGGTACAAGTATATCTATAGGGCAATTAAAATCCTGTTACTATTATTTTATTTCTGTCAGAATAATGTGATGAACCTTGGCTTTAAGGTTCGATTGAGCCTGATACTCTGAACAGGAGATTGAAAATATCTACAGTGTTGATGTTCTTTATTTGTATATGTACCAATAAGTGAGATATTTTTTAATAAGATAGAAATAATAGTTTACATTTTGAAGAATCATCACACTGTTTTCCATAATGGTTCCGCCAGTCTATATAGTGTGCAATGTCCCTAGTTTGCTTTCATATTCTCATTCACAGATATGACAGCCCATCAGTCTTTTTTTTAAATTTGTCTTTCTAATTTATTCTCATTATTTCTCCCCACATAGCTTATTAATGTTTTCTATTATTATTATTTACAGTTTATTAACTTTGTATCCCCACTGTAGTTCCCACCAGCATCTCTTCCCTGTTCCACCCTTCCTTCCTCCCCTACCTTTCACCCCTAGTCCACTGATAGTGGAAGTCTTCCCATAATGTCTGACCCTAGACTATCAGGTCCAATCAGGACTACCTGGATCCTCATCTTTTGTGGGCTGGCTAGGTCACCTCACCAGGGAAAACTGATCAAGGAGCAGGCAACCAAGTTCATGTCAGAGACTGTCTCTTCTCTCCTTTTAGGGGACTCACGTGAGACTGAGTTATCTATGGGCTACAATTGAGCAGGGGCATCTAGGTGCTCTGTATGCATGGTCTTTGGTTTATGCATCCAACTCTGTAGTCCCTCCTGGGCCCAGCATTTTGTTGTTGTTGTTGGGCTCTTTGTGGGGCTTTGGTCCCCTCTTCCTTCTTCCCTAAGACTTATTGTTCTCTGTCCAAGGTTTGACTGTGAGTCTCTGCATCTACTTCAATTCCTTGCTGAATGAATTCTTTTGGAGGACACCTGTGATAGGCTCCCATCCTGTTCGCTCTCTTTTACTGATTCAGGTATCTATTCTGTTTTTCTACTCCATGAGAATTAAGCTTCTTCCCTAGGGTTCTCCTTGTTGTTTAGCTTCTTTAGGTCTGTAGATATTAGTATGTTTGTCCTATATTATATGGCTAATATCCACTTATAAGTGAGTATATATCACATGTGTCTTTCTGCTTCTCTGTTACCTCACTCAGGATGATTTTTTCTAGTTTCATCCATTTACTTGCAAATTTTATGATTTCCTTGTTTTTAATAACTGAGTAGTCTTCCATTGTGTAAATGTACCACAGTTTCTGTATCCATTCTTTGCTTGAAAGACATCTAAGTTGTTTCCAGGTTCTTCATTATGAATAAAGCTTCTGTGAACATAGTTGAGCAACTGACCTTGTTGTATTAAAAAATAAATGGGTTACAGAGTTAAACAGAGAATTCTCAACAGACGAATAAAGAATGGCAGAGAAACACTTGAAGAAATACAAAGTGCATGAATTGTAAATAAGTAAATATATAAATAAAATTAAATTTAAAAATAAAAATCATCCCAAAACTTTATTAACTCAGAAAAAAAAAAAAAAGAAATGCTCAATGTCTTAGTCATCAAGGAACTGCAAATCAAAATGACTCCGAGGTTCCATCTCAACACCCATCAGAATGGCTAAGATCAAACTCAAGTGACAATACGTGCTGGAGATAATGTGAAGAAATTGGAACCCTACTCTGTTGTTGGTAGGAATGCAAATTTATACAATCACTTTGGAAATCAATTTGGAGCTTTCTCAGAAAACTGGTAATAGTGCTACCTCAAGATCAACCTATACCACTCCTGGGTATACCCCCAAATGATGCTCCACCATACAGCAAGGATAGTTCAACATTTTAATTGTTCTCACAGTAGATCACATTTCATTATTGTTGGGATTTACACTTCCCAGATATCTAGCCAAGTGATCTTATTTTATACTGTTATTCTTATTGTTATTATTCTTATTGTTATTATTATTATTGTTGTTGTTGTTAGTATTTTTATCACAATGCTATTGACCCTTTCTAACCTGGGAAATGCTGTATTGAGCTCCATAAATGGTACTGAATTACTTCATTCTTCGTTTTCCCACCTATCTTATCTGAAGGGGCATTTTAAATTTAGATATCTGAAGTACTTGATGAATGAGATTATTTAATACAGATACTTTCTTTACTTATTAAACTCTTTTCTTAATTTTAGAGTTAAAGCATTGGCACTGTTAAAATTTATGTTAAAATATCTTTAATTACAATGTTAATTAACATACCCTCAAATTTTGAGCTGGTTAGGAGGTCTCATTATTCTCATTCTATCACTAGCCTTCTGCTCACATCCTTCTTTTTTTAATTTTATTTTTTTTCTTATCAGTTACATTTTATTAACTCTGTGTCCCAGCTGTATCCCGCTCCCTCATTCCCTCCTAATCCCACTCTCCCTCCCTCATCTCCACCATTCCCCTTTCCAAGTCCACTGATAGGGCAGGACCTCCTCCCCATTCATCCCATCCTGTTTTATCAGGTATCTTCAGGACTGGCTGCAAAGCCCTCCTCTGTGCCCTAACAGGACTGCTTCTCCCTTGGGGGGTGGGGAGGTCAAAGAGCCAGTCATTGAGTTCCTGTTAAAAATAGTCCATGTTCCCCTCACTATGGGAAACCAATCGGTTACTGAGCTACCACAAGCTACATCTGAGCAGAGATTCTAGGCTATATCCATACATGGTCCTTGGTTGAATGTCAGTCTCAGAAAAGACCCTGTGCCCAGATATATTTGGTCCTTGTGGAGCTCCTATCCTTTCCCCATCATACTAACTCCCCTTCTTTCATATGATTCCCTGTACTCTGCCGAAGGTTTGGTCATGAGTCTTTGCTTTGAAAACACTGCTAGTTAGAGTCTTTCAGATGTGCTCAGTAGACTCCTGTCATACGTTCAATGCACATCCCATCTGTCTTTCTAAACAAGGATTGATCATCTTACCCATGTCTGCTCAATTGATTATCTTTTTTAGGTGTATAGATTTCATTATGTTTATCATATCTTATAAGTCTATATAAGTGAGTATATGCCGTGTTTGTCTTTCTCCTTTTAGGATATTTCACTCAGAATGATCTTTTCTAGATCCCACCAATTGCCTGCAAATTTCATGATTTCCTCCTTTTTGATTGCTGAGTAGTATTCCATTGTGTAAAAATACCACAATTTCTGTACCCATTCCTCTGTTGATGGACATCTGGGTTGTTTCCAGGTTCTGGCTATTACAAATAGAGCTGCTATAAACATGGTTGAGCAAGTGTCCTTTTTGTGTATTTGAGCAAAGTTTGGGTATATACCTAGCAGTGGTATAGCTGGATCTTGAGAAAGCACTATTCCTAATTGTCTGAGAAAGTGCCAGATAGATTTCCAGAGTGGTTGTACCAGTTTACATTCCCACCAGCAGTGGAGGAGGGTTCCCCTTTCTCCACAACCTCTCCAGCATGTGTTGTCGCTTGAGTTTTTCATCTTGGCCATTCTGATGGGTGTAAGGTGAAATCTCAGGGTCGTTTTGATTTGCATTTCCCTGATGGCTAATGAGGTTGAACATTTCTTTAAGTGTTTCTCTGCCATTCGATATTCCTCTGTCTAGAATTCTCTATTTAGCTCTGTTCCCCATTTTTTAATTGGATTACTTGGTTTGCTGCTTTTCAACTTCTTTAGTTCTTTGTATATACTGGATATTAGTCCTCTGTCAGATAAAGGGTTAGTGAAGATTCTTTCCCAATCTGTAGGCAGTCGTTTTGTTTTGATGATGGTGTCCTTTGCTTTACAGAAGCTTTTCAGTTTCATGAGGTCCCATTTATTGTTTGTTGCTCTTAGAGCCTGTGCTGTTGGTGATCTGTTCAGGAAGTTGTCTCCTGTGCCAATGAGTTCTAGGCTGTTCCCCACTTTTTCTTCTAAGAGATTTAGAGTATATGGTTTTATGTTGAGGTCTTTGATCCACTTGGACTTTAGTTTTGTGCAGGGTGATAAATATGGATCTATTTTCATTTTTCTGCATGTAGACATCCAGTTGGACCAGCACCATTTGTTGAAGATGTTGTCTTTTTTCCATTGAATGATTTTGTCTTCTTTGTCAAAAATCGAGTATTCATAGGTGTGTGGGTTTATTTCTGGGTCTTCTATGTGGTTCCATTGATCCTCCTTTCTGTTTTTATGCCAATACCATGCAGTTTTTATTACTATTGCTCTGTAGTACAACTTGAGATCGGGGATGGAGATACCTCCAGATGATCTGTTGTTGTACAGGGTTGTTTTGGAGATTCTGGGTTTTTTGTTTCTCCATATGAAGCTGAGAATCTTTTTTTCAAGGTCTGAAAACAATTGAGTTGGTATTTTGATGGGAATTGCATTGAATCTGTAGATTGCTTTTGGCAGGATGGCCATTTTCACAATGTTAATCCTACCAATCCATGAGCATGGGAGATCTTTCCATCTTCTGAGATCTTCAATTTCTTTCTTCAAAGACTTGAAGTTTTTCTCAAACAGGTCTTTCACTTGCTTGGTTAGTGTCACCCCAAGGTACTTTATGATATTCGTGGCTATTGTGAAGGGTGTTGTTTCCCTAATTTCTTTCTCAGCCCTTTTGTCTTTGGTATACAGGAGGGCTTCTGATTTTTTTGAGTTGATTTTGTATCCTGCCACTTTGCTGGAGGTGTTTATCAGCTGGAGGAGTTCTCTGGCTGAATTTTTGGGGTCGCTCATATATACTATCATATCATCTGTAAATAGTGACACTTTGACCTCTTCCTTTCCGATTTGTATCCCGTTGATCTCCTTTAGTTGTCTTATTGCTATGCTAGGACTTCAAGTACTATGGAGAAGAGGTATGGAGAAAGTGGGCAGCCTTGTCTTGCCCCTGATTTCAGTCGGATTGATTTAAATTTATCTCCATTGTGTTTGATGTTGGCTATAAGCTTGCTGTATATTACCTTTACTATGTTTAGATATGTGCCTTGTATCCCTGATCTCTCCAAGACTTTAAACGTGAATGGGTGTTGGACTTGTCAAATGCTTTTTCAGCATCTAAGGAGATGATCATGTATTTTTTTCTCTTTCAGTTTGTTTATGTGGTGGATTACATTGATGGATTTCTGTATGTTGAACCACCCTTGCATGCCTGGGATGAAGCCTACTTGGTCATGGTGGATGATATCTTTGATGTGTTCTTGGATTCGGTTTGCAAGTATTTTATTGAGTATTTTTGCTTCAATGTTCATAAGTGAGATAGGTCTGAAGTTTTCTTTTTTTGTTGGGTCTTTGTGTGGTTTAGGTATCAGGGTGACTTCATAGAATGAGTTTGGTAATGTACCTTCTGTTTCTATTTTGGCTCACATCCTTCTTGATAAGTTTCATCAGACTGAAGCCTACTGTTTCAACTATTAGCTGGTAATTGAAACCATAGCATTTCTTCAAATATTGTTCAAGATCAGGAATAAAACATTTTCTATTTTATTTCATTTTTGTTGTGTACAACAATTTTAAATTTGAATATACTTTGATCATATTTTTTCTCCAAGCCCTTCAAGAGACTCTCCCCATCCCCACTTACCAACTTTAAGTTTAAAAATAAACAAGCAAAATCTCAATACAACAACCCCCAAACCAAGAAAACAAAATATAACTACACCCAAAGAGAAAAATAAAAACACCAAACTATAACCAAAAATAGAAAATACAGAACCATGTTAAAGCAAAGAATCACTGACTCTATATATTAGAAAACATTCATGTATGTTGGCATCAAGGACTAAGTGGTATTTTCAAAGTAAGAAATCTTTAAGAGACCCAGCAGAGATTCCTGGTTTCCAATTAAGAAGGTTTTCCTTCTTCTCTTGCATCCCTAATCACCTGCATCATACAAGTTTTCTTAGCTGTAGTTGTGAGACTAAGAGGATCTACCTTGTGTCTGTGAGTCTCCAAATGTTGGAGTCCTCCTTGAAGTGCTACTGAAACACCTGCATTCTCTTCTCACTACAAATGAAGGTCATTTTTCTCTCATGTTTGTTATTTTCCTCTGATTCAGGGAGTTCCCAAATTGTAGGTAATTGTGAAATTGTCCTTCTCACCTAATCACTCCAAGTGTGAAAGTTGAACTTTTTAACTGGAAACAATATACATTTTAGAGTCATTTTACTGGATTTTCATAATGGGCTGTATATGGAAATATTCAATGTAATTTATTTTGCTTGATTATTGTTTTTTGTAAATATTGTAAAAGCATCTATATTTATTAGAGGAAAATAAATAAAGCTGAATGTGTTGAAATTTTTACAGTGAGATTCAAAATGTGGAAACTATTTTTACTACCTTTAAAAACAAATAGTTATGAGCATCTTCTGCGTGCCAGCTATACTGTGCTTTACTGAACGCTGAAACACTGAAGAACAACAGACATAGAAGAGGCATTTATTTAAAATGTGTAAATTTCAGTGCATTGAGGAAAAAGAAAAGCCTGTTAATATGAGTAAAAATTAGAGGAATTTGGAGCATATTTGTGGAAAGGTAATATTCAATCTAAATCATCAAAAAAGAAAAAAAGAAATGAAAGTATGTAAGAAAGGTTGAGAACTGGGTGAGGCTGTTAGACTGAATGATAATAGCAATGCTTACAGACTTCTGAAAGGATTGGGGAATGGCAATGAGGGGAGCCTCAACATGAGTTTGCTTAGTGTGAAGTTTTGAATAAAAGGCAAGAAAAGATAAGAATTGTCAGGAGACTTCCTTAAAATAGGAAGTTGTATGTTTTTAACAATATCAAGTTAACATCCTGTTCGCACTAAATTGGAACACTTTACAGTGGCAATAGAAGCATAAATAAGACTTAAATAAAGGAGTTTCCACATGACACCAAGTGTCTCAGTATCTGCATTTACGGTTGACTGAAAAAGAGATTAACATTTATGATGCATGTGTTTCATATGACAGAGACTTAATTTTATGCAAGTCATGAAGAAAACATGACAAACTAATGTCAGAGCAACTCAATTTTACCTCCTGTCAATCTAATCCTAGGATACATCCCTGCATTATGAAGAGATTAAGTATTGAAAGCCTGAATCAATTCTTGACCTTCCATTAAGGTCATGAAGTTAGAGTTTGACAAGCTTTCCAATAAGCAGATATGACCTGCCCCTGCAGTGAGCCTCCCTCTGTGCACTTAAGTTTGCCGATGCAAGGGAAAAAGAAGGTTAAGAAAAAAAAAAAAGTAAGTTTTTTAATGTCCTAGTTTTTAGAAAGGTAAAAGCATATTTAAATCCAGGTAGAAGATTCTTTGTTTCTTTCACTTACTGTTTGAAAACAAAATGACTAAGCACTCTATTTCTGAGAGCCTAATTGTAAATTAATTTCCACTTTCCTGAGACACAGTCAAATATGGAACTTCAACCTATTTTTTTTTTCAAAAAGGAAATTGTGTCTTATATTTCTTTTCCTGTATATTTATAATTAGTTAGTCATTTAAAGGTGTAGTTGAAATATGGTATATAATTATATGTACTTTAAAATTATTTAGATTAAAGGAGTCACGCTATAATGTGGATATGCAAGAACAATACACAACTGTTTAGGTGTGACTCTTCATCCTTATATAATCATGTGAGTATATAACCATTTGAGTATTCCCCAAACAAAATTCTTATTATTTATTTCAGGACAAATGGCACTTATTCCACCTATTTTCATTAAAGGTAATCACCCATTTAATCATAAAAATGGGATCTGATAATGTACCTCAATTGTAGAGTGGTTATTTACCAGGTGCAAAGCCCTCAGTTCTACTTCCAAATCTTTTTTTTTAATTTTATTATTATTATTATTATTTTTTTTACACTTTATTCACTTTGTATCCCCTCATAAGCCCCTCCCTCCTCCCCTCCCGACCTCACCCTCCCTCCCCCTTCTTCATGCATGCCCCTCCCCAAGTCCACTGATAGGGGAGGTTCTCCTCTCCTTCCCTCTGATATTAGTCTATCAGATCACATCCGGAGTGGCTGCATTGTCATCTTCTGTGGCCTGGTAAGACTGCTCTCCCTTCAGGGGGAGGTGATCAAAGAGCAGGCCTATCAGACTGTGTCGGAGGCAGTCCCTCTTCCCATTACTATGTAACCTACTTAGACACTAAACTGCCATGGATTATATCTGCGCAGGGGTTCTAGGTTATCCCCATGCCTGGTACTTGGTTGGAGTATGGGTCTCTGGGAAGACCCCCCTGTTCAAATCTTCTAGTTCTGTTGCTTTCCTTGTGGGGTTCCTGTCCTCTCCATAACCTACTATTTCCCACTTCTTACATAAGATTCCATGCACTCTGCCCAACAGTTGGCCGTAAAGTCACAGCGTCTACTTTGATAGTCTACAGGGCAGAGCATTTCAGAGGCCCTCTGTGGCAGGTTCCTAGGTTGTTTCCTGCTTTCTTCTTCTTCTGATGTCCATCCTCTTTGCCTTTCGAGATGGGAATTGAGCGTTTTAGTCAGGGTCCTCTCTCTTGATTAGTTTCTTTAGATGGACAGATTTTAGGTTTATCCTATAAGTCTATATGAGTGAGTATATACCATGTATGTCTTTCTGCTTCTGGGACAGCTCACTTAGGATGATCCTTTCCAGGTCCCACCATTTACCTGCAAATTGCATGATTTCCTTATTTTTCATTGCAGAGTAATACTCCATTGTGTAGATGTACCACAATTTCTGCATCCACTCTTCAGTTGAGGGGCATCTGGGCTGTTTCCAGCTTCTGGCTATTACAAATAAGGCTGATACAAACTTCCAAATCTTAAAAATGAGTCCTGACTCTAAGGTAGGAATCATAAACACTTGTACTTCAAAAATAGCAAGAAGATAAAATAAATATCTATTTATCCTTATTATTTATTATTGTATTCATATCAGACAAAATTACAAATAAAGAATGATAGACTTGCCTAATATATTACAAAAACCATTACTTTCCATTCATTATAAATTTTTGATTGATTATTTTTAAAAATATATTTCTTCATGGAAGTTAGTAGATTATTAGAGCAGGGTTACTAATTGTATAGACTTCAATAAAAATTTGCTTTAAGTTTTTTAGATTATCACACTATTGTTTTTATGTGAATAATGTAGGATTATTAATATGTACATTAGCTGTATATTTTTAATAGTTTAGATTTATAATTACTAGGGTCTTAAGGTATCATTTCCATGTTTTGTGCATCTAATCATACAGAAGAGAACTTATATTTTTTCTCCAGTTCACATTGGACATTTGCTCTTGTGAGTTTCAAGTGAAGTTACATAACAAATCCTGTCCTGTTGAAATGTACAAAGATTTTCAAGTATTTTCTCAGAAAACAATAGAACTAAAATATAAAGCAATAGAAGAAAGAATATGGAAATATTAACAATTAAAATAAGTTAAAAACAAGTTCTTAACATGATGTTAAAGATGAAACTAAAGGGGATTTTATAAATGCTTTAAGATAGAATGAGAAAAAGAAACTCATACTTTAAAACAATGAGGAATTACATGGCCATGCTTTAACTGAAGCTGAAGGAAACTGAACAAAACCATAGAAACAAAGTTTCTCTGTCTTCTGTCCCTCCATTTTCAGGAATTTTATGTGTTATGGCCTGCACTCTGCTGGAAAAAGGATAATAAACACAGGATATTTTTTAAAAATGTGATTGGTCCTGTTAACTTCACCTTCCTTGGATACATTAGCTTCACTTAGTACCCTTTTGTATGAATATACAAAACCAAAGTATGTACAGTTTTTTCATATCTTTCCATTATTTCTATTGACTTCTGTGACATATGAAACTTAAGTTTGTTGTAATATTCTTTTCATTAAAGAAACATATGGCTGATAAAGAAGATAAATCACTATCTCCCCTTTAAAATGAAAGGTCCTAACAATTTAAGTTGTATAAGAAAGAAGTTATTATTTAAAGCTGAGTGTGCTTTTCAAATGTAAAGTACATCTAGAAGTATTTTGTGAAATAAACTTGTGAATATAGAAATTTAACTTTTTGTATTCATTTATGTATTTCCTCTATTTTATTTATGGAATTATCTTGTTTTCATTTTTATTTCATTCCATCAAACATTTGTAAGATCTTAAAATATTCCAACTTTTATGACAGAAATGGAATATGACCCTTAAATTTTGTAACAGAGATCCAAAAGTGATCACACTGTTTATGACTGCAGAAGATATAGTAAAGGCAGATGGCTAGAAAGGGCCTTTTTAAAAGTCTTTAACTAGCTTCTTTAGGACTATAGATTTTATTGTTTACCCTATAATATATGGCTAATATCCACTTATAAGTGAGTATATACCATATGTGTCTTTTTGCTTCTGGATTACCTCACTCAATATGATCATTTCTAGTTCCCACCATTTACCTGCACATTTCATGATTTCCTTGTATTTACTTGCTGAGTAGTATTCCACTGTATAAATATATCACATTTTCTGTATCTATTCTTCAGTTGAAGAGCATCTAGGTTGTTTCCAGATTCTGGCTAGTATTAATAAAACTGGCATGAAAATTGTTGCACAAATGTCATTGTATGATTTAGCATCTTCTGGATATATGCCCAGGAGTGGTATATAGCTGGATCTTGAGGTAGCACTATTCCTAATTTTCTTAAAATGCTCCAGATTGATTTACAAAGTGGTTGTCCAAGATTACATTCCAGCCAGCAACAAAGGAGGGTTCCCCTTTCTCCACATCCTCTCCAGCATGTGTCAGTCCTTGAGGTTTTTATCTTAGCCATTCTGATGGGTGTGAGGAAGGATCATGCATGGAGAGGATGCTCAAAGGAAGCCCATAGGCTGCTCAGGTTTCAAGTGGTTCCCTAGTAAGTGGAACAGGGAATGTCTCTGACATGAACTCAGTGGCTGGCTCTTTGATCACCTCCCCCTGGGCAGTGCAGTCTTGACAGGCCATAGAGCAAGATGATGCAGCCAGCCCTGATGAGACCTGATAGGCTAGGGTCAGATAGAAGGGGAGGAGGTCTTCCTCTATTAGTGGACTAGGGGAGGTACACAGGGGAGAAGAGGTAGAGAGTATGGGACTGTGAGAAGAAAAGGGAGGGGGCTACAGCCAGGATACAAAGTGAATAAATTATAATAAATAGTAAATTAATTAATTAATTAATAAAACCTCTTTAGCTATTGAAGCACAGCATGAGAATTTGAGTAATTGAACAGAAGAAAATTCAAAATGTGTAAATTATTTGAACAGTCTACAATCTGAGCAAGAAGGTGATAAATATTTAAACTATCATGAGCAAACTATCTCATTAAAATGCTCTTTAAAGACTATTTGTTCTGCATTTTAAAGTATTTTGGGGGTGGTTGAAGAAAGAAAAACATTGAATGTGAAATGTAAAATACATTTTATATAAAAGTATGAAAAATTTAGAGTTTATACTGTTTTTTTCCCACAGAAAAGTACATTCTATCATAGAGTGGGCATGGGAGAAATATGCTCAAATATCTGTACTCTTTAGGTATTATGTATTTTTTTCCTAATGTTACAGTTTTTTTTCTTCACATTTTTATGCACAAAAGGCCTACTAGAACATTTTAAAACCTTACAATAATACTATTAAATATATTGATTTCACACCCTGTTTCTTAGTAGACCTTAGAAGGTTTTTCAGGTCACAATCTAATTTAAGAACTGGGACCAATGAGAAAATATCTCATTTACATATATTGAATTATGCATGAAAGTTATAAAAAGTTCCCCACAGTAATGCCCTAATTATACTTTAATTCATTAATATGAAAATTCTGCTTTAGCTTCACCACATGCCTACAACTGGGACAGAATTAAATAAATAATATGATATAAATGAGATTAAAGTTTTCATTTATATCCACATATAAATTTTCCTTTTGTTACTTCTGGAAATGATAAGGATTGTTTTTAATTGCAACACAGAACATAATGAACAATGCTACATTTATTAAAATGGAGAGACTGTATCAATTTCTGTTTCTTATTTTCCACACTTAAAGACTGTTGTCATGGCATGCTAGAAATACTTTAGAACGATTTCACTGATTGCTTTCATCTAACTGCCACTTCACCTTTTATTGGCCTAATTTTGCACAAAATGAAGAACACTTAAAACCAGGGAAATATACTAGACTTCAGCTTTACATGCCCACCATGGAAATAATAAAATGAAAACAACTTTTGGAGAGGGGGTATTTTAAGTATCCTACATTTTGTTTTTAGATCATGCAATAGGCTCTCTTAACTATCTTAATCCAGCACCAATCATCTCTTGCCTTTATGTTCCTTTCTAATTCAAACAAGGATATATCGTTTTTTTTCTTTTTGGCATGCAGTGATAAACTAGAATTTCCACATAGAAAACTATACTGTAAACTATGATCCTTTTCTGAAGCCTTTCGTACATGGGTGCTTGCTTTAAAGCAGCTCTGTACTTGTTTTTCAGAATTAATTAGTGAATTTCAGTATAGGAGAAGTGCTTTCTTTGTTGTCATCGGTAATATTTGCTTATGAAATGATGCTTAATTCAATTATTTTGCTATGGAATATTTTGATATCTAATATATGCTCAATATACCTCTGTGTACTAGTGGAAATTCAGTGGCAAACACTTACATAAATCAAGCACCGTTGGTCCCACAGCATGGGTCTGAGGACCCCTGAATGTGACCTGCTCCCAGATGAAACCAATTTAATGCTCCATTGCACAGAGAACAGTATGTATGAATCACAAACCCTGCAGATAAATTAGTGACAGGAGCATCTGAATAGGATTCTTTCTAAGTCTCTTATCTTCAGCCAGACAAGCTTGTTTCATACTTACTTTCAAAGATAAAAACCACAGGGTAGGTTGCCTTGGCAAGTTCTCAGAGTAAACAACTGCCATCATCTATTATGTGGGAGGGGGGACATCCCCTTATTATTTTAGGTACTGTGACAGCAAATGGAATAAACTGAAAACCTTCTGCCAGTTGAACATTCATTAGTTGACTATCAGGCCTTATACCTTTGCTAACTTTCACGGGCTTTGTGATTCTTGCTCCTTTTCTTATTTTTGACAGCTCTGATATCTCAAAGTTGTAGCCATGGCAGGGTTCAAGAACAAAACAGCAGATTTTCAAAAACAACTTATCAGAGGCCAAACAGGGAGAAGAATGTCAGCCATCTCTAAGCCCATTAAGACAGGTCTATGACAGAGCAAGAACTAAGATTCTTCAAGATTTCATCTTTAATTTATTCTGTTTGGAAAAATACTGGGGCAGGGAGGAACTGAAGGACTAAATGTATCTTCTAAGTATTCGGGGATAATAGATTTTTTAAATAGACAGCATTAAATTTTTAATATTTACTTATTTAATTATTTTTTGTATTCTTTCTTGTCTGATACAAAACATGGAGCAGAAAACAAAGATAGTACTCAGCAGGTAAGCCTGCTGTGCAAGCATAAGAGCCTGCGTTCAGATATGCTCCTGCATAGCAAGCTAACTGTGGTACCCAGAATGCATAGAGACTCAACATTGGGAAAGAGAGGCAGGAGCATCAGGCTGGCTGCCATCTGAGCTCAGAAACTTAAATCTGAGATTCTTGAAGAGACCCTGTCTCAAAGTATTAAGACAAAGAGTTATGTAGAAAGGCACCTTATATCCTCCTCTGGCATATGCACACAATTGTACTACACACACACACTACAGACTTAAATCATTATTTCCTCAGTAAATAGTTAGGACACTTTATTTTCTGCAAAGTTAAACACTGATTAGTCTCAACAATTCCTTTACATTGAAGATTTATAAAACAGCCATAAATATATATTTCTTTTTTGATTTTTTACTATTATCATTTATTACAATTTATTTAATTTATATCCCTGCTAGACACACTCCCTCATCTTCTCCCAGTCCCACCTTCCTCCCTCTTCTCCTCCTATGCCCCTTTCCTATTCCATTCATAGGGAGATTCTCCTCTCCTTCTGATCTTATATTTCTTATCATACCCAATTAAATTTCACTGAGAAGATATGTCTTTTTTAATAATGATGGTTATTATTTTATTATATTTTTATATAATACTTTTTATATAATGTAATAATAAATAATATACAATATTACATTATTTCACAATTTATTCATTTTGTATAGCTATTGTAGCCTCCTCCTTCATCTCCTCCCTTTCCTATCCTCCCTACTTTTTCCCTACCATTCCTTTTCCATAGCCCACTGATAGGCGAAGTCCTCCCCTGCTGTCTGACTTTGGCCTATCTGGTCCCACCAGGACTCTCTGGATCCTCTATGGGCTGGCTAGGTTGTTCCCTGAGGGAGAAGTAATCAAGGAACAGGCAATTGAGTTAGTGTCAGAGACTGCCTTTTCTCACCTTACTAGGCCATGTGGAGACTGAGCTAACTATGGGCTACATCTGAGCAGGGGGTCTATGTCTTCTCTATGCATGGTCTTTGGTTGATGCATCTGTCTCGGAAGTTGCTCACCTTTTTTTTTTTTTTTTTTTTTTTTTTGGCTTTGTTGGTCTCCTTGTGTGTCTCCTGTCCCATCCAGGTCCTTCTACATCCCCATTCTTCCAAAAGACTACCTGCGAGATGATACGTCTCAATAACTATAGCATTTCACTATATCAGCTATACTGTATTTATTTATAGCTCAATAAGAAGGAACTAAATAAAATGGTTATATTCTCTTGTCATGAAAATAAAACTTGCTCTTTCTGGGTGAGTTTGGGTTAAATTAAAAAAAATAACAACTAATTTTCTATACCATATACACTTAAATACTAGCTAAGAAAGAGAGTGCGGAAAACTTATGGAAGAAGAGGGAGATAGAAAGACCTGGAGGGGACAGGAACTCCACAATAAAGTAAACAATGCCAAAAAAATTTGGACCCAAGGGGGACTATAGAGTCTGATACTCCAACTAAGGACCATGCATGTAGAAGAAGCCCAAAGGCTTCTTAGTGTCCAAGTAGGTTCCCTAGTAAGGGGAACGGGGCTGTCTCTAATATGAATCCAGTGGCCAGCTCTTTGATCACCTCCCCTTGGAGTGTGCTGCTTTGCCAGGCCACAGAGGAAGATGATGGAGCCAGCCTTGATGAGACCTGATAGGCTAGGATCAGAGAGGAGGCCTTCCCAGAACAGTGGACTAGAGAAGGGCCTAGTGGAGGAACTGGGAGGTTAGGTCAGACTGGGAAGAGACCAGGAGGCAGCTACAGCCTGGATTCATAATGAATGAATTGTAATAAATAAATAAATAAGTAAATACAAACAGATACACTAGGGTCCTCTCAACACAAAACCATCATTTCTAAGTGCTACTACATTACTATGATGGAACGCAGATTCATAGTATGCTTTAAAACAAACATTTTCTTGAAGTGGTACTTATTAGGTATTTTGTCACACAAGTGGATCAAAGACCCCAAAATAAAACCAGACACACTAGATCTGTTAGAAGAAAAAGTGGGGAGGAGTCTAGAACTCATTGGTACAGGAGACAACTTCCTGAACAGACACAAAAAGCACAGGTTCTAAGATCAACAATCAATACATGGGACCTCATGAAACTGAAAACTTCTGTAAAGCAAAGGACACTGTCATCAGAACAAACAGCCTGCCGACTGAGAAAGGATCTTCACCAACCCTATATCTGATAAAGGACTAATATCCAGAATATATAAAGAACACAAGAACTTACATAGCAACAAATCAAGTAATCAAATAAAAAAAAGGGGGTACAGATCTAAACAGAGAATTCTCTGTAGAGGAAAATAAAATGATAGAGAAAAACTTAAAGAAAAATGCTGAAAGTCCTCAGTCATCAGGGAAAAGCATATCACCAGAATGGCTAAGATCAAAAACTTAAGTGACAACACATGCTGGAGAGGATGTGGAGAAAAGGCAACCCTCTTCCATTGCTGGTGAGAGTGAAAACTTGTACAACTTTGGAAATCAAACTGGTTCTTTCTCAGAAAATTGGGAATAGCACTACCTCAAGATCTAGCTATACCACTCCTGGGCATATACCCAAAAGATGCCCAACCATTCAATAACGGTATTTGATCAACTGTGTTCATAGCTCCTTTACTTGTAAGAGTCAGAATGTGGAAACAACCTAGATGCCCCTAAATGGGAGAACAGATACAGAAATTGTGGAACATTTACACAATGGAATACTATTCAGCTATTAAAAACAAGGAAATGATGAAATTTGCAGGCAAATGGTGGGATCTAGAAAAGATCATACTGAGTGAGTTATCTCAGAAGCAGAAATATAAGCATGGTAGATACTCATTTATACGTTAATATTAGACCTATAATATAGGATAAACATACTAAAATCTGTACAACTAAAGAAGCTAAGCAAGAAAGAGGACCCTGGGTAAGATGATCAATCCTCATTCAGAAAGGTAAATGGGATGGACATCAGAAGAGGGAGAAAACAGGGTAAAAGACAGGAGACTACCACAGAGGTCCTCTGAAAGACTACCCAACAGGGTATCAAAGCAGATGCTGACACTCATAGCCAAACATTGTGCAAAGTGCAGTGAATCTTATGAATGAAGGGGGAGATAGAAAGACCTGGAGGATACAGGAGTTCCACAAGGAGAGCAATAGAACCAAAAAATCTGGCCACAGGGGTCTTTTTTGTTACTGATACTCCTATGACATGCCATGCATGGATATAACCTAGAACCCCTGCACAGATGTAGCCCATGGCAGCTCAGTGTCCAAGTAGGCTTCCTAGTAAGGGGAACAGGGACTGTCTCTGAGGTGAAATCAGTGGCTGGCTCTTTGATCACCTCTCCCTAAACAGCCTTACCAGGATACAGAGAAAGACAATGCAGCTGGTCCTGATGAGACCTGATAGGCTAGGGATAGAAAGAAGGTTAGGAGGACCTCTTTTATCAATGGACTTGGGGAAGGACATGGGAGGAGATGAGAGAAGGAGGGTGGAGGTGGAATTGGAAGGGGATGAGGGAGGGGCTACAGCTGGGATACAAAGTTAATAAACAGTAATTAATAAAAAATAAATATTTTAAAGAGACAAATAAATAATACATCTATTAAATAAAAAAACAGACTAAAGATCATTGATTTGTAAATTTTTTACTTTAAAATGTAGATGCTTATCTTCTCTATATTTTCTAGACTATCACAATGAGCTCATTACAGCCAAAAACAAAATAAAACAAACAAGCAAACAACAACAATAACAAATAAAGCCATGCTCACTTAATGAAATTCAGGTACGGGATTAAGCTATCAAACTGTGCACGATGGCATGGTTTGCTACATACATAGGGGAATCATGAACATGTTTTTTGTGGGAACCCAAACAAAAAGCCATATAACTTAACAATGTAAAACTTGCTATATTAAGCTAAATTACCTCTTGCTCTATTTATGTGGTAATTTATATGTTCTTAAATATGTTAAGTAAAAGCAAAAGTACCTTCAAATTCTTATTACCATATTTAATAACAGGCTGGGGAATATACACATTGCTACTGAATTTACCTTCTTTGAAATTACACAGTTTTAATTAGGTCAGATATTTTTATAGCCGTAATCACTTAAGCAACATTAAATACCATTTAAAACATGCATAACTTCAGTATGAAGCTAATAAAACTTCTTATTCCTGTTCTTCTTTATGCTTATCTTGAATTATTTTATTTTCAGTAACTTCAGGTCATCTCTCAGATGCTTTAGAAAACAGGGAGCTAAAAATTTATGTTGTTATTCTGTTAAGGTCTTTTTAGGAAAATGCTATTTTACTTCTTTATGTACTAGAGAAATGTGAAAATACAATCATAACAATTACTTGAGTAGTTAAAAGGCAAACAATTGTTATATTTTCCAATAACTTACTGAAATGATACGAACTCAAAGTCATTTAATTTTCCCTTTATTACTATATGTCACTTCACATGCTATATAATTTTCTGTACAGAATACCTCAGTTCAAACAATTAAAACTCTACCAAGAAACTCTTAATATTTCCCCCTGCTTAACTAACTTTAGCCAGGTTTATTTCTGATTCTAGGATCCTGAAATCCATGTTCTTATATTACTTAAGAAAAATTGAAATTCTAAATTATTTACCCATCTTTTTGAGATGGAAAATCTCTGCCTCCTGCCAGTTTTACAACACAGAAATGTCTTTAGGAAACATCAAATATTCCAAGAATTACAGTGCCTGTACCACCAAGTTTCTATGTTAGAGTGTAACAAGTAAATAAAATTAATAAACATGGATGGCTAGTGTCACTGTGTAACTTACCACTACAGTTCTCTCCTAATTTGTAGTTACTTTGCTGAACTCTTCAATATCTTTCTGCTTTGTACTTAAGAATTTTATTATGATATCTTCCTTTTTGGAATTAAATTTGATTATTTGGGGACCCGTATAACTCCGGTGCTAGTTTCATTTCTATTGCTGTTAAGAAAAATGCTGTGCGTTGGAGAGATGGCTCAGAGGTTAAGGGCACTGACTGCTCTTCCAGAAGATCGAGTTCAATCCCAAGCAATCACAGGGCCCCTTCCCAACTGTCTATAACTCCTGATCCATGGGATCCAACACTCCCACATAACCATGCCTGCAGTCATAGATCATTGTACATAAAATAAAAACAAAATAAGTTCAGAAAAATAAGAAAGGCAGTAAATCAACATGAGGGAGAAACTGGTTCATTTGACTTACAGGTTAAAGTACCTACCTACAGAAGGCAAGGCTGGAGCTGAAGCAGTGAATACAGAAGAATTCTGCCCACTTGCTCAATTTTCCAAAGCTTGCTCATATGACTTTCCTGTATAGCCCAAGACCACATTCCCAGGTGTGGCACTTCCCACAGTGGGAAGCAATTTCCCATATCAAGCATTAATCAATAAAATGACCCATAGACAGACCTTCAGAACACTCTACTAGAGAAATATTCCCAAATGAGTTTTTCTCTACTCAAGTGACTCTCATCTGTGTTGACAAAAACTAAGCACTAGTAGCATTTCTTTTTTTAATTAAACTTTCATTTTTTTGTATTAATTATTTATTTTATTTATTTACTTTGTATCCCAGCTGTAGCTCCCTCCAACATTCCCTCCCAATCCTACCCTCCCTTCCTCATCTCCTCCCTGCCCCTCTCTAAGTCCATTTCTAACTGTAATATAAATACTTACATTTACTAATAAGTGTGTATCTCACCATTCACCAAAGAAGCTTTTCTTTCTAGAAGACTGATACAATTATAGAAGTCTATATATACCTGGTCACAATGTACTGAGCTAACTATTTACATTTGTGTGTGTGTGTGTGTGTGTGTGTGTGTGTGTGTGTGTGTGTGTACCAGTGTGGGTGAACATGGGAGGGGTTAGAGTTGAGAGAAAGGGGAGGGTAGAAATGATGTAAGTTTAGTACTCACACAGAAAAATTTCAAAACATAATGAATATAAATAAGGACATATCATTTTTAAAATGGAGTATTATAATGTTTATATTAGAAATACATTTTTGAAATACCATTGTGATGTTTGTCAATATGTTTCAAGTGTTGAGAGGAAACTGATGTAATCCAGGCAATGTGTGAACAAATACAGAATTTTCATGGAATTAACCATGAAAATATTCGTACCTTTTCAACAGTTGTCTGAGTATAATTCTAAAGATTATAGCCTTCTGCTCAGAAAAAAAATACTGATATAGATGTAAAACTTTGTTGTAGGTTTTATGAAAATCAATTAATGTAGTTTACATTAAAGTTTTTTTATCAGAAAAATCAGTTGACCCATGTAATATTTAAAATACAGTACAACAATAAAGAGAAACAGTTAATATTCGAGTACACATTTAAGACACTAATTTAAGTTACTTGTATGTCATATCATTTAGTGTTGAAAACAGCCCTGTATTGTAGCTAGTATAATCATAATAACATAACAAAGTAGTTTTTCACTGTGTGGGAACTTAGTCAAATAAGAAGAAACTGTAAAGACTTACAGGCAGTTAAAAACATTTTTCAGAAGCATGAAGAAATTCAAGCCAGAGCAGCTTCAGGAAAAAGAAATGATATTTCAGGTATATTTTATATAAGGAAAACTAAACTGGGAAGAGTCATGTGTTCTCATGAACCTCTCTGTCTGTGTGTCTGTGTATATGCACATTTGGAAGACAGAAGCCAGTTTCACATGTTGATCTTCATGTACCCTACCAATATGTTTTTGAGACAAACTCATTAGCAAGGGTTTAACCCATTTGTTATACTGCTTGGCTAGTGCTCAATAGAGATTTTCCTGTGTTTTTCTCAAAATTGACTGGTTCTCACATGGATTCTGGGCTTTTAACAAGTTCTCATGCTTTTATGGAAAGAACATATCCTATCTTCCTTGTCCTAGCTATGCACCCTTCAGATCCTTCCTGTTTGCATAATCAACTCTGTACCTAGTGTAGATTCTGTAACACCCATGACAAAGACAAGTCCTGCCTCTTTTATTGAGCATTTTAATCTATATTCTGATAAAAAAAAAAAACACTCAAGACTGAATGATTTAGGAATAAAAAATTACTCCTTATAGATTCTGGAAAAGCACTATCTGATTCTATGTCTGGTAGTGTTTGTACTCTGCTCCCCTGATGTCCCACAAAGATTGATGAAGGGGAGAAGCTCTGTCTTCATGTACTTAAATATGTAAGAGACTACTAACACTGACATCTATTTTATGAGGGTCTTAATCAAACTATTCATAAGCTAGAAATCCTTTGCCTCTAATTACTTCTTAAAGCTCCAACTTGTAGTAGGATTACTTTGTAATACTAGAATGCGGAAAAGAACACATTCAGATCCCAGCAACAAGGATCTGGTTGTCTGTTTCTTGGAGAGTACCAAAGATAACACTTCACATGGGCTTCTATGACTCCCAATAACTTTATTACAAAGACGATTTCTCAGAAGAGCAGAAGCTCGGTTGGTTCTTATATTGCACTATCTTTCCAGTATCTCATTTACAGTAAAAATTTGATGAGTAAACATTGTATAAGTTGGCATCAGGCCATGCATTCACAGTGTGTATAATAAAATGCCAAAACAAACTATTGATTTGAGATTATGAAAGCTAGATTGTTGCAGATAGAAGTTAATAAACATAATTTGTCTTCATAACTACAATTTTAAATGTGACTCATAATGCATATATATGTAATAATTATTTTATTAAATAACTAAATTGTGTAAAGATAGGAAGTCCAGGGATGATTAAGCATCTTGAGGTCATCAAGGACTCATTTTCTTGTTGCTTAGCCACTTTCACCTGATGGCTTTCAGGGTTTTTGACATATTAGTTCTAACCAAGCCACTTTTTAAAATTTTAGTCACAGGTCATTCACTTTTATCCGAGCGGTAGCCCCCTCCCTATTTCCCTCCCAATACCACCCTCCCTCCCTCATTTCCTCCCTGCCCCCTTCCAAGTCCACTGATAGGGGTCCTCCTCTCCTTCCATCTGACCCTAGCCTGTCAGGTATCTTCAGAACTGGCTGCAATGACTTCCTCTGTGGCCCAGCAAGGCTGTTCCTCCCTCGGGGGGGTGGGGGGAAGATCAACTAGCCAGTCATTGAGTTCATGTCAGAGAAGAGATAATCCTTGTCCCTCTTACTAGGGAAACCCACTTGGATACTGAGCTACCATGGACCACTTTTTTGTGAAACAGAAATCATGCAGAAATAAAGCCAATATACATAATACACATCTTGAGACACATAAAAACAAGAAAGCAAATATAAAAAAATGACATAAGCTCTGACAATACTGATGACTAATATCCATTTAAGTCGCATTGGAGATATCTTTGACAGTGATTCTGTGTGGTATAGACACTTAGGTGAATCAGTTTACCATTTCAAACAACAAACTAACATGTTGGTGAGATGTTACAGAAGTAAAAAGGTCTTCACTTCCCTATAAAAATAACCATTCTTAATTTTTACATTAGAGAATAAATGTGTGTCCTTTTCAGCTAAGTTTTTTCTTTTTAATAGTACATTTTGGAAACATCATTTGTATTACATGTTTTATTTAAATTTAGTCTTAAAATTCAGAATGAGGGATTGCAAAATAAAATTAAATTTATAGCACGAAATATTAAGAACAAGCTATTTTATCTCCTTTAGCAGTCTAATGAGAGGATGATATTTCAGTTTTCTTCCCTGACTATCATCTTCCAAATCTTCAAAGCCTCATTCTGTCAATATTTGATGTGGAAATCTACTGAAGTTACTTAGGAAGCTCTTTCTTTTTTCTCTCTCCTTTAGGTTCTGATTGTTTTGTTTATGTCTGTGTACTTTGTAGTGACTGGATGTCTGCTGTTTGGCTCGGCTTTCTACACCAAACGATGCATTCACATAGGGATGGCCTGCATCTGGAGTAGCTTGACAGTTTGGTCATTTTTTTCATCCTGTTTTTTTTTTAATTGTACTAACAGCATTCTTAAAATGAAACTTAATAATATGCCACAATAAAGATAGCATATTCTCAACCTTAACCTTCCTCCATCCTGGAATATAGAATGATATTTGAATTTCCAAGGGGATTTCTCAAGGAAAGTCAAGTAGTTCAAGCTGAAAAGTAAACAAAGGAAACAGGTAAGAATTTGGTTTGACTGATGCTTACTTCAAGAAGCAGCAGCTGTGAAAGCCCAGGCAGGTGCCAGGAGGGCAAGATCTTTGACACAGAGAAGGAGAAATACTGGATTACAAGCAGCACAAGGCCTATCAGAAAACTGTGGACTGACAAATTTTGCCAAAGATCAAAGCTGTTCCTCCAAAGCTGCAGGGCTACCTTCAATCTCAGTTTTCCCTGACAAATGGGATGTATCCTCATATACTGGTGTTCTAAATTGCTAACAACCTAATTAAACAACTTTTCCGTTAAAAAAAAAAAGAAAAAAAGAAAAAAACAAATGAACAATGGTTTGAATACTCTTAATAAACTTGAAAGAACATGCTGTGTCCAAAGAATCAGGAGTGAAGGATAATTTGAAATGAAATCATTTTTATGTTTGTGTTTAGTTTTAACCTGCCCTTGGGGACTGTTTTGGCAAAAGACAATGTTGTTTGAATTGATTAAGTAAGGCCAAAAGAAGAGACTACTTCTTTACTCTATGACAGCTTTGCTAATTCAAGGAACAAAAGTATTCCCAGGGCAAAAAGAAAAATGAGCTGGCTTCTATATTAAAAAAAAAAAAAAGCAATCCCACTGAAATCAGGGAGAAGACAAGGCTGCCCACTCTCTCCATATCTCTTCAACATAGTGCTGGAAGTCCTTGCTAGAGCAATAAGACAGTTGAAGGAGATCAAGGGGATACAAATTGGAAAGGAAGAAGTCAAATTATCACTATTTGCAGATGATATGATAGTATACGTGAGTGACCCCAAAAACTCTACCAGGGAACTCCTACAGCTGATAAACACCTTCAGCAAAGTGGCCGGATACAAAATTAACTCAAAAAAAATCAGTAGCTCTCCTGTATACAAAAGACAAAAGGGCCGAGAAAGAAATTAGGGAAACAACACCCTTCACAATAGCCACAAATGACATAAGGTACCTCGGAGTAACCCTAACCAAGGAAGTCAAAGACTTGTATGAAAAAAATTTCAAATCTCTGAAGAAAGAATTAGAAGAAGATATGAGAAGATGGAAAGATCTCCCATGCTCATGGCTTGGCAGGATTAACATAGTAAAAATGGCCATCTTACCAAAAGCAATCTACAGATTCAATGCAATGCCCATCAAATTACCAACACAATTCTTTACAGACCTGGAAAGAAAAATTCTCAACTTCATCTGGAATAACAAGAAACCCAGAATTGCTAAACCAATCCTCTACAATAAAAGATCTTCCAGAGGTATCTCCATCCCTGATCTTAAGTTGTACTATAGAGCAACAGTTTTAAAAACTGCATGGTACTGGCATAGAAACAGAATGGTGGATCAATGGAACCGAACAGAGGACCCAGAAATAAACCCACACACTTATGGACACCTGATCTTTGACAAAGACGCCAAAACCATACAATGGAAAAAAGATAGCATCTTCAACAAATTGTGCTGGTCTAACTGGATGTCTACATGTAGAAAAATGAAAATAGATCCATACTTGTCACCCTGCACAAAACTAAAGTCCAAGTGGATCAAAGACCTCAACATAAAACCAGACACATTAAATCGGCTTGAAAAAAAAGTGGGAAATACCCTAGAACTCATTGGTACAGGGGAAAACTTCCTGAACAGAACACCAACAGCACAGGCTCTAACAGCAACAGTCAATAAATGGGACCTCATGAAACTGAAAAGCTTCTGTAAAGCAAAGGACACCGTCATCAAAACAAAGCGACCACCTACAGATTGGGAAAGAATCTTCACCAACCCTTTATCTGACAGAGAACTCATATCCAGTATATATAAAGAACTAAAGAAGCTGAAAAGCAGCAAACCAAGTAATCCACTTAAAAAATGGGGAACAGAGCTAAACAGAGAATTCTCTGTAGAGGAATACCGAATGGCAGAGAAGCACTTAAAGAAATGCTCAACCTCACTAGCCATTAGGGAACTGCAAATCAAAACAACCCTGAGATTTCACCTTACACCCATGAGAACGGCCAAGATCAAAAACTCAAGTGACAACACATGCTGGAGAGGTTGTGGAGAAAGGGGAACCCTTCTCCACTGCTGGTGGGAATGTAAACTTTTACAACCACTCTGGAAATCAATCTGGCGCTTTCTCAGACAACTAGGAATAGTGCTTCCTCAAGATCCAGCCATACCACTACTGGGCATATATCCAAAAGAGGCTCAAGTACACAAAAAGGACATTTGCTCAACCATGTTTGTAGCAGCTTTATTTGTAATAGCCAGAAGCTGGAAACAACCCGGATGCCCCTCAACTGAAGAATGGATGCAGAAATTGTGGTATATCTACACAATGGAATATTACTCAGCAATGAAAAATATGGAAATCATTAAATTTGCAAGTAAATGGTGGGATCTGGAAGGGATCATCCTGAGTGAGTTGTCCCAGAAGCAAAAAGACACACATGGTATATACTCACTCATATAGACATACAACATAGGACAAACCCACTAAAACCAGTGCATCTAAAGAAACTAAGCAAGAGAGAGGACCCTAACTAAAATGTCCAATCCCCATCCGGAAAGGCAAAGAGGATGGACATCAGAAGAAGAAGAAAACAGGAAACAACCTAGGAACCTACCACAGAGGGCCTCTGAAAGCCTCTGCCCTTCAGACTATCAAAGCAGATGCTGAGCCTGATGGGCAACTGTTGGGCAGAGTGAATGGAATTTTAGGTAAGAACTGGGAAATAGTAAGAGCTGGAGAGGACAGGGTCTCCACAAGGAGAGCAACAGAACAAGAAAATTTGAACACAGGGAACTTCCCAGAGACTCATACTCCAACCAAGGACTATTCATGGAGATAACCCAGAACCCCTGCACAGATGTAGCCCAGGGCAGTTCAGAGTCCAATTGGGTTACATAGTAATGTGAAGAGGGACTGCCTCTGACATAATCTGATTGGCCTGCTCTTTGATCACCTCCCTCTAGGGGGGAGCAGCCTTACCAGGCCATAGTAGAGGACAATGCAGCCACTTTTGATGTGAACTGATAGACTAAGATCAGAAAGGAGAGGAGAACCTCCCCTATTAGTGGACTTGGGGAGTGGCATGCAAGCAGAGGGAGGAGGGAAGGTGGGACTGGGAGGGGAGGAGGGAGAGGCTTATGGGGGGATGCAGAATGAATAAAGTGTAATTGATGAAAAATTTTAAAAAAAAGTAAAAACGAAAAAAAAGACCAAAAACAAACTAAAAAACTAAAAGTACTTGTATTATTTTTGCCAAGCATTGTTGAACAATACAGTTAAATATTATGTTCTCTTTCTCAATAGTTTCTTTTCAATGCATCACAGATATGAACAGGTTACTTTAGTTGTACCTTCTCATAAAGACCATATTATTGTAATTTTAAAATCCCTACTTTGAAGAAAACAGTGATTGTTTTATGTTTTTTTTTGTTTTTGTGTTTTATGTTTTAAACAGCTATGTTAATTTCTCAGTTACTGTCTCTGTTTCTACCTTTATTTTTCTGTTCCTCTCCTTCTCCCTTTCCTTCTTTCTCTCCCTCATCAAAGTGATTAAACAAGGTATCCTAAGAGAAGACTGCTGCTCATTGGATTAATTATTTTGTATATTTGAAATATGAAAAATAGGCTACTTATTATGTGTTATGCAAAGAAAGACTACCATAGTGAACATTTATATATGCACACACACACACACACACACACACACACACTTTGACTCCTCAAAAGCATGGTAATGAGGCTCTGAAGTTATACTCTACTATGTATGTATAGTCTCATATTATCATTTTAGAAGTTTAAGATGAAATTACTTCAGAGATACAAACACAACTTACATGTGTTAACTTTATAATAACACAAAGTATATTTAGAAAAATATGAAACTATCATACATAGAGTTTTGAATGATCTTAAATTTTAAGGTATTTTAAAGCTGCCCTTTGAGTTATTTGATTTTTTATGTTTTATTACTGCTTTATATAATTGTATTTTATAGAAAAGAGGATTTTGATAAATTCTCAAATTTAACCTCAAATTACATTCATTATATTATGATCATTTTTTTATTTTGAGATTACTTAATACATGTTAAAATATGAGAAATAGGCCACTTATTATTTGCTATGCAAAGAAAGACTACATTACTGAACATTTCATCTACTAAAACTGATAATCAATAATTTATTTATAGTCACTAGGTGTAAGACATCATTAATAGACAATCATGAGTTGATGAAACTGTCGCTTCAAATAGATTCTTTTCTCTCATTGGAAGGTAACAATTTATCCATTATGCATGGAATATTTTACAAACACTATTAAGTAAAGATTCCTTATAATATTTCTTGTAAATGGCTATTAGATCCATGATTTAATTAAACATCATGGACTATAGGGAAAACAGTAATGCTTTCTGCTTCAGTGCTTAGCAAGTAGATTCATACTCTGTGCACCTCTGGCACAAGACTCACTTGACTCTGCTCCAAGGACTGCATTGCCAGCTACTTGTGTCCCTACCTGCCAATAACATTAGGAAATGTTTTCAGTCCTAAGTACTTTTCACCTCACACCTCACATCACCCACATTTATTTCTAGTTTTGGCAGAAAATATTGACTATATTTAAAGTTGAGGATTGCTTCTTGCAATGAGCACTTTTTCAAAGACCCACATATTAAAATCAACAGACCTAAGGACAGGATGGAAGAATCTACCTCAGATGTACTCTAGACTCTAGCACAGGATCAAGCAGATGCAGAGAGTCACCGCCAAAGTTTGGACAGAGCACAGGGAGTCTTATGAAAGAAGAGGGATATGGAAAGACCTGAGGGACAGGAGACCAACAAAGCAAAAAAAAAAAAAAAAAAAAAAAAAAAAAAAAAACCTGGGCCCTAGAGGAGACTCCAGAGACTGATGCATCAACCAAAGACCATGCATAGAGAAGACCTAGACCCCTGCTTAGTTGTAGCCTATAGGCAACTCAGTCTCCATGTGGGTTCCCTAGTAAAGTGAGAAGAGACAGTCTCTGGCTTGAACTTGTTTGCCTGCTCTTTGATCACTTCTCCCTGCTGGGCAGCTCTGCCAGCCCACAGAAGAAGAGAATCCAGACAGCCCTGATGGGACCTGATAGACTAGGGCTAGACAGTAGGGGAGGAGTTCTATCAAAGGACTAGAGGAGAGAGATAGGGGAGAAAAAGAGAGGGAGTTTGGAATGGGGAAGATATGAGGGAGGAGTCTACAAAGGGACACAAGGTAAAGAAATTGTAAAATAATTATAATGATTATGATGAAAATATGCTAAGGAAACTTTAAGTGTGGAGATAATGTATTCAAGTCAGAAAACATGGGTATTTAGGTTATAAAAATGTATAATATATGTTAAGGTGGAGGATGTTATATTTTCAAATTAGCAAATCATTCAGGAGGCTGGGAATGAAGCCCACTTGGTAGAGTACTTGCAAGCATGCACAAGGCCATGTGGCTTTGGATTCCCATTTGTAATTTTTCCTTTCAATTTCAAAAACAAATGCTTAGGAGCTTCTGGAGGATTCATGTTTGTGGATCTTGGTTAAAGCACTTAAAAAACACTCGTGCATATCTTTGGTTATTGTCTGGACCCAAAGGGATCTCTAGCTTTTTCTAGATGTTTGTTAGTTACAAACAAGACCAGGGGTAAGATGATCAGTCCTCACTTAGAAAGACAAATGGGATGTGCATTGGACATAGGAAAAAACAAGTAATGGACAGGAGCCCACAAAGGGCCTCTGAAAGACTCTATCTAGCAGTGTATCAAAGCAGATACAAACACTCATAACCAAACCTGTGGCAGAGTGTAGGGAATCATATGAAAGAAGGGAGAGTTAGTATGACATGGAGAGGACAGGAGCTTCACAAGGACCGAATATATCTGGGCACAGGGGTCTTATATGAGACTGTTTCCCCAACCAAGGACCATGTATGGATATAACCTAGAACCTCTGCTTGAATGTAGCCTGTGGTAGCTCAGTAAACAAGTGGGTACTCTAGTAAGAAGAACAGGGACTATTTCTGACATGAACTCACTGGCAGGCTCTTTGACCTCCTCACCCCCCAAGGGAGGACCAGTCCTGCTAATCCACAGAGGAGGACTTTGCAGCCAGTCCTGAAGATACCTGATACCTATTGTCAGATGAAAGGGGAGAGTTCCTTCCCAATCACTGGACTTGAAAAGGGGCAGGGAGGAGATGAGGGAGGGAGGGTGAGATTGGGAGGGAATGAGGGAGCAGGATACAGCTGGGATACAGACTTAATAAAATGTAACTAATAATAATAATAATAAAGCACAGAAATATGGAAAAAATATAAGGATTCCCTCTGAGACTATAAGAAAATTAAGACTAATGCTACCTCAAGATCCAGCTATACCACTCTTGGGCATGTACCCTAAAGATGCTCCACCATTCAACAAGGACATTTGCTATGTTCATAACAGCCTTTTTGTAATAGCCAGAATATGTATAGGTATACATATTATGAGAGTGTGTGTGTCTATTTGTGTGTGTATAGTGTGTGTGTGTGTGTATGTATGTGTGTGTGCTTATAGTATGTGTGTGTTTAAGAGAGGTAGAAAGAGCAGGAGAAAGAGGGAGAGAGAAGAAGGGAGAAGAGAGAGAGAGAGAGAGGGGCGAGAGACTAAGACCTTAGGGCAGCTGTCTGAGTAAACATTTCCAGTAAGAAAATTTATCTTGAGTCTCATAGGATTAATGACACCACAAAAGCTTCTCATTCCCATGGGTCAAGTACTACTTACTCCAAGAAGTAAGGATGCCAAATAAACCAAATATCTCTTCCTTCTTTTCCTGCTTTCCTACCTTTTATCCTAACATCTTGTTTTATGGTCACCACAACTTGATTTTCCCTTGTGTAGAAGCAAAGGATATTGCACTGACACTTTTCTCAAAGATGTCTTCATTTCCTGCTCTTTCTAGATTCTTGCCATCTCCCACTTAGTCTTTATAATTACCTCATTCTAGGACAATCAATCTTCCATATTGTTGCTAAAGGCTTCTTTCTAAAAGGTACATTTGCTTTTATTATTCCCTTGCTAAATAAACAAATAAATAAGAAAAAACAACAAGAGGATTCCGCAATCTCCCATTGCCTGTGGGGAGAATTTAAAAACATCACTTCTGCCACAGCATGCTGCTCACCAGGTGACACTGACCTGCCAACTTTGTTCTCGTCCTGCCTTTTCTCTCTTCCTCAAAGCGTTATTTTTTTTTTCGATTAATGTGTTCTCATTTGCAAAGCCTCTATCTACGCCATAGGCTAAACTGATGAGTCCCCATGCAACAGTCATTTTTTTTTTCTTGAATAAAATCACTCATTCACAGCTTTTACTTTTGAGTGCAAACATTTAAAACCAGGCATTGCATTTTATTCACTTTCTGTTTCTCAGTATTTGCATCAACTCCTCTTTATTTTCTTATTATGTTAAAAGTATATTTTAAAATTAAATAGACAATAAATTAACTGATGAATGTAAACAGACTCAGAAAAAATGATAATAAATCATACAATAAACACAGAAAATCAGTTTTTTGCAATATGTCTGTATTTGAATTTCTGATGCTTACATTTGGGTCCTTCAAAGCTAATTAAGTATTTTTTTCATGATCATTAAATTAATTTCAGTACACATATTTATTGAAATGTACTGTTTGGAATAAAAATTTGATGTATAGTAAGCTTATTATCAAACTTATACAAAGTATTAGTAAAATTTTAATCAGAGGATGGTACATTTACATAGCTAACCTTTGCTTTTTTGAATTCTAAATCTATCAGTTTATGTGTTTTATTATTTTTAATAAGACACCAAACACTCCAGGGTACATTTTACTATTGCATTTTTTTCAGGTCTAGGGTATGTTACGCCCAACAAACCCAAAGACTAAAGTGGTTAACTGCCCAAATCATGAATCAATAAAACACACCCTGGAGTATCTTAATCCTATAATATGTCTCCAACTACTTATTAATAGGGAAAAATAATTATTCTTTAAAAGCTAATATTTCAGAATTATGTCAGCTTTCTTGCTGTTCTCATGCAGGCTATAAAGGAAAACATTTGCCCTTTCATATAGAAGATGACATACAGAAATGATGAAATATGCTGTTCATCAACTTCAGGTATATCTTCTTTAAAAAGATTCTACAGAAAGACAGCCTGAGTACATAGAGAGTTTAGATACTCAGATCTTGTAATTGGCTATGTTATGGCAATCCAAAACAGAGGAAATAGATACTGGGGCTCACATTTTATTAAATTTATGTTTCCCTTGTTCTTTACCGGAAATGTCACACAACCTCACATTCCATCTCCGTTGTGTGCAGCTGCTACCCTCTCTTAGTGTAGCTTCTCCATTTACACTGTACTGGATAATGCAGTTTTCCACTGTCACCAATTTTGTCACAATCAAAATATCGGCTGGTACATTGTAGGTGTCCAACATTACATAGTTCAAATGTGCAAAAACCATATATGTAGATCAGTAGACAGTTTTGTTTTGGAAACTATTAAGGTTTCAATAAGTCCGATATGTATTAAAATTCATATATTACATTTGTGATTATGATTATATATAAATAACCAATTTTAATAAAAACCATGAAAGAAAGCAACTATATAAGAAATCCTAATTTATGCCAAATTACTTTCTTAAATTGTCAACAAATTAAATATATTTATTAATTCTTTTTTGAGGTTTCAATATTTTATTCAAGTTTTACTTTTAAGTGATGTTAATTACAGCGTTTGAAGGGGAAGAGTTAATTCCACACAGAACAGGAGCTCTATAATGTACCCATTAAACTGCTTAAAAATAGAGTGGTGAGGCTATAACAGAAGTCAGTTTACATCCCTAGTGTTGTCAAAGTACACTCACAGCCTAGGTTGATATGCTGCCTCTTGCATCCTGTCTTGATTTTAGCATTTTCCCCCAGTATTAGTTGAGAAGAATGAATCAAAGGTCAGCCTCAGTCCACAAGCTAGCTGGTCTTCCCCAGTGATCCTGGTGCCCAGGGTGCTGTCTGTGTTCCATGGCTCGCCTAGGTCAGAGAGGTCAGCGTATGCAGGAGGCACACCCATTCTCTCAGAGGCGGTGAAGGCAGGAGCAGCTGCAGCTATGTTGGGGCGTTCAGCGAGGAGCCTGGGAGTACTGGGAGCCTAATTATTTGCACTGTGTTTTGATCATATTCTTTTGCCACTTCCATCCCTCTTAACCCCCCTCCCCAATTCAATTTCCACCAGTTTAAGTGGATAATTTTAAGTGGCGTGAGCTTGTGCTTTTCTTGAGCACACTGTCACAGTTCCTGTGAGTTCATATATGTGATCTCCCTATTGTGTTAAAAAGAGTTTTCTTTTTTTTTATTCTCTATATTTTATTATTTAACTTTTATTAATTACACTTTATTCATTTTGTATCCCCCCATAAGCCCTTCTCTTCTCCCCTCCTGGCCCCACCTTCCCCCCCCCCTTCTGCACACATGCTTCTCCCCAAGTCCACTGATAGGGGAGGTCCTCCTCTCCTTCTTTCTGATCTTAGTCTATCAGTTCTCATCAGAAGTGTCTGCATTGTATCATCCACCACCTGTGGCATCACGACTTCTACAGCTCCCTGAACATGAAGAAGGTTCCTTTTTAAAAGGTGAGACCACTGGTGTCAGTTATTTTCTGCATCATTGACCTAATCACATCTACTGTAAAACCTGAAGTTTCTTCACAATGTTGGAGAGTGCTAATCTACGGCAAACCCTTAGGAGTTTGTTGATATTTTTAATTTCATTTATTTGTTTGTTTATATTTGTGTATTTGAGTTTTCAAGACAGGGTTTCTCTGTGCAGACCTGGCTCACTAGGAACCTACCCTGTAGACCAGGCTGGTGAGAAACTCAGAGATCTGCCTGCCTCTGCCTCCCAAGTGCTAGGATTAAGGGTGTGTGCCTCCACCACCCAGTTTAGGAACCAGTTTAAACATATTTTCCTTCAGCAAAGCAATAGCAGTAGGGGGGAATATAATATATCTAGCCATAGATTCTTGATTCTAAGATCTGTGTCATGAATATATCTGTCTAATTGAGCAAGTCTGAAAGAAAATAATTTAAAAAAATATGATTGCTCTCTTGACATTGAAGCGAACATTAAACACTGGGAATATTTGGCAGTCAGGTTTTTATTGTGGATTGTGGTGTTCATAGCTGTATAAAATTGGTAGTTACTTTTATCCCCTGTAGGCATACATAGCACGTCTTAGAACTGGACCAGCCAGTAGGATTAATGTTTGTACATCATACAAAGACTTGAATATTAGTTACAAATCATATAAAAAAACAGAGGCTAGAAACAAATAACTGTGACAACTAAATGCAATATACACAACTATCACTGAGATTCTCTTTTTTCTCACAAAATTAATACACATAAGAACACAGACCTTTCAGTATTAACAACAATGCCATATTTATTGATAAATCCATATAACAATAGCAAAGGCAGTTTTCATCATTTAACAAGAAAACCTTAAAATTGATTATCAATATAATATATATACTAAACATTACCATTCTTACAGATATCTTATGAAGTGTAGAGAATTTATTCTGTTTTTATAATTTAGTAGTGAAGATCATTGCAGTGTTTTTTGTTTGTTTGTTTCTTGAGCAGATATTAGAGAAGGCATTCTTGAATCAACAAATGTGTTTCTTCTTGAACTGCACCTTCAAGCAGAATTTAGGACACCTCTAGGTTTTGAGGAAAAGTTTCCAGTTAATTGTACATCTCTTGAAAGCATATTGCAGATGCTGATATAATTTATTACAGTTAATAAAATAACAGAAGTTTGGTAAATTTGGCACAAATAAAGTGTGGTTTTATTGTATTGTAGGATTTTCATAGATAATGCTACCTTCTGACCAAATAACATTTGCCTTAAGACAACTAATTGGGAGACTTCAATTATTTTTACTTTTTAATGATAAAGTGGTGATTGACTTCCTCGGTTATTTTCTGCTTAGAACACTCTACTGCCAAAGTTTTATCTGTTATGTTTGAAACATATTCTTCTGATTTTCACTTCTCTTAAATGAAATTGGGAAACACGAGGGCTGGCTTGTTTTACAGAAGAAAGCCTTCAAACACTGCTAGGTAAAGTCTTTCAGAGGTCCTCTATGGTAGGCTCCTGTCCTGTTTCTTGTTTTCTCCTTCTTCCAATGTCCATACCACTTGTCTTTCTGAGTGAGGATTGATCATCTTACCTTGGATCCTTCTGAGTAAGGTATCCCAGAAGGAGAAAAACATAAATGGTATTATCTCACTTATTTAGACCTATAAGATATGATAAACATAATTAAATTTATACACCTAAAGAAGAAATTATATGTCTTTAATACAAGTTTTTGTACAAATTTTAAGCTATATGTTAAGCTGAATCATAAAAGTTAAAAATAATTCCATATATATAAATATTGAACTGTAAAGATAAGACTGAAAACATGATACTTAATATTTTGAGGTGATAATAAATATCAATGGAAAATGTTGAAATCAATGAAGATATGCATTATAATACCTTCTTTTATGTTAATTTTTTTATTTTAAAATTTTTTAATTAATTTATTTTTATTAAGTACAGTTTACTTACTTTGTATCCCAGCTGTAGCCCCCTCCATTGGCCACTCCCAATCCTGCCCTCCCTCCGTCTTCTCTTCCCATGCCTATCCCCTAGTCTACTCACAGGGAAGAAGACTTCCCCTTTCCTCTGATCATAGCCTATCAGATCTCATCAGGACTGGCTGCATTGTTTTCTTCTGTGTTCTGGTAAGCCTGCTCACCCCTCAGGGGGAGGTGATCAAAGAGTCAGCCACTGAGTTCATGTCAGAGACAGTCCTTGCACTGAGCTGTAATGGGCTACATCTGTGCAGGAGTTCTAGGTTATTTCCATGCATGTTCCTTGGTTGGTGTATCAGTCTCAGAAAAGACCCCTTTGCTCAGATTTTTTGGTTCTGTTTCTTTCCTTAAGGAGCTCTGTCCCCTCCAGGTCTTTCATCTCCCCCTTCTTTCAAAAGATTCCTTTACTTTGCCCAAAGTTTGGCTATGAGTGTCAACATCTGCTTTGATACCCTAATGGGTAGAGTCTTTCAGAGGCCCTCTGCTGTAGGCTCCTGCCCTGTTCCCTTTTTTCTCCCTCTTCTGATGTCTGTCCCACTTGCCTTTCTGATTGAGATTTTGATCATCTTACCGAACGTCTTGCTTCTTGTTTAGCTTCTTTAGGTGTACATATTTTAGCATGTTTTTCCTATATTATATGTCCAATATCCACTTATAAGTGAGTATATACCATGTGTGTCTTTCTGCTTCTGGGACAATTAAGAATAGTGCTACCTCAAGATCCAGCTAGCTATACCACTACTAGGCATGTATCCAAAATATGCTCAAGTACACAACAACAAAATTTACTCAACCATGTTCTTAGCAACTTTATTCATAGTAGTCACAATCTGGAAACAACCAAGATGCCCCTCAATTGAAGAATGGATACAAAAATTGTGCTACATTTACACAATGGAATACTACTCAGCAATAAAGAACAAGGAAATCATGAAATTTACAGGCAAATTGTGGTATCTATGAAAGATTGTCCTGGATGCCTTCTTTTAAATCTCTGTGTATAGGTTATAGTTAACTCACATTTTGGATGATTATAAAAAATATAAGATAATAAAGCTGTATGTCTATATTATACTGACGTTTTTCATCATAGCACTAAGTGCCTTCAAGAAGAAATTTGTAGTATCTCATACAAGAAACTTAATGGTCCAAATAAAAGCCCTAAAAGAAGCAAATACACCCAAGAGGAGCAGATGGCTAGAAATAATCAAACTCAGGGTTGAAATAAATTGGAAACAAATAAAACTATTCAAAGAATGAATGAAACAAAGAGCTGGTTCTTTGAGAAAATCAAACAAAATAGACAAAACCTTAGCCAAACTAAAAGGCAGAGAGAAACTATCCAAATCATCAAAACCAGAAATGAAAAGGGGGACATAACTACAGACATTGTGGAAATCCAAACAATCATTAGGTCGTACTACAAAAGCCTATATACCACAAAATTCAAAAATCTAAGAGACATGGACAATTTTCTTGATAGATTCCATTTACCAAAATTAAGTCAAGATCCGGCAGAAAGCTTGAATAGCCATAGATCCCCCATGGAAATTGAAGCAGTCATCAAAAGTCTCTCTTCCAAGAAAAGCCCTGGTCCAGATGGTTTCAGCTCAGAATTCTACCAGACCTTCAAAGAAGTTCTAACTCCAGTTCTTTTCAAACTATTTCACAAAATAGAAACAGAAGGAATACTTGAGGAATTACAGAGGAAGAGATCATGATTAGTGTCTAGTGATAAATATGACAACAATGCATTATAATGTAGTACTGCATTACACTTTAATTTGGAGCTTTAAAAGTAGAAAATTGAGTTCCTCTTGAATATCTAGGTGTTTGTTTTGACATGTGTAAATAGAATTATACAAAACAAGTTTATAATTTATTTAAAAATTATCAGCATTTATTAAATTCTAATTTTGATTTTTTTTTTCAAAATGAGGAGTACTGAACCAAGATATCAACAGTATTACTTTACCCAAAACTTTTAAGTTTCAGGATTGAAGACAGTCATTACCAGTAAAGTTACAGAAAGACATGGAAATCATGACTTAAAGGAAGTTCTACTAATGAAGATTCAAATTACATAATGTGGTTATGTAATTCCTAGAAGACAAGGGAAACTGTACGATTAGTAGTAGGGTAAATAACATGTAACTACATACAATCTGAAAGGTTAGTCATGCTGGTTGTGAGACTTGCAAGTTACACTACAGACATAAAAATGACACCTAGCCCTAAAATGAAAGCACAGGATTATCCAAGGATAAATTTAATGAGGAGGGCTTACAAAAGTTATTAGTATAACTTGAATATGTGCCCTCATAAAGCATGTGCCAGAAACTAATATGTTATTCGTAATTTGCATGAAGAGACGTTTGTGACATAATCATGGATGTGGATGTACTCTGTAACAACTTTAAGGTTTTCATTTTTAATTTGAAATTTATACTTTCTAGTTTTTAATTTAATTATTGAGAATGAATAACCTCTGGGGAGGTTTTTCTTGGAAAAAAAAAACAAAACAAAACTGAGTCATTCTCTCTTAGGACCCATTTATTCCCTGAAGCTCTTCCCTCTTCCTCTAGAAATATGATGCTCAGATTTTCCTCTTTTCATGGTGGCAAGTAAACTACTTTTGTCATTGTTCACGTTTTACATGCTGATTTTCTAGATGTTACAACACTTTCTCTCCATTTTCTATCATCTATCTATCTATCTATCTATCTATCTTCTATTTATCTATCTACTATTTATTTATTACAGTTTATTCACTTTGAATCCCAACTGTAGTCCCCCTACCACATCTACTTGCCAAGTCCCACCCACCCTACCTCTTCTCCCTCTATGCCCCTCCCCTAGTCCACTGAGAGGGGAAGACATCCTCTCCTTCCATCTGACCCTAGCCTATCAGATCATCAGGACTGTCTGCATCATCTTCATCTGTGGCCTGGCAAGGCTGCACCTTAGTGATCAAAGAGCCTGTCACTGAGTACATGTCAGAGACAGCCCCTGTTACCCTTATTAGAGAACCCACTTGGAAACTGAGCAGCCTATGGGCTTCCTCTGAGCAGGGGTTCTAGGTCCTCTCCATGCATAGTCCTTCTTTACAGTATCGGTCTCTGCAGGCCCCTTAGGCCCCAGATTTTGTGGCCGTGTTGGTCTCCTTGTGGAGCTCCTGTTCCCTCCAAATCTTTCTATCTTCCTTTCTTCCAGAAGGTTTCCTGCACTCTGCCCAAAGTTTGGCAATGAGTCTCAGAATCTCCTTTGATACTCTAATAGGTAGAATCTTTCAGAGACTCCTGTGGAAGGCTCCTGTCCTGTTCTCTGTCATCTTCTACTTCCAATGTCTGTTTTGTTTGCCCTTCTGAATGAGGTTTTAGCCTCTTCCCTAGGGTCCTCCTTGTTGTTCCGAAAGATACTCAACCATATAACAAGGACATTTGCTCATCTGTGTTCATAGCAGTTTTTTTCATAATAGCCAGAATATGGAAACAATCTAGATGTTCCCCAACTGAAGAATTGATACAGAAAATTGTGGTATGTTTATACAATGGAATACTACTCAACAATTAAAAACAAGGAAGGAAATAATGAAATTTGCAGACAAATGGTGTAGCTAGAAAAGATCATCCTGAGTGAGGTAATCTAGAAGTAGAAAGACACATATTGTATATACTCACTTATGAGTGGATATTAGCTATACAACATAGGATAAACATACTAAAATATATAGTCCATTTCCCCAATTTTCTTTGACATTCCTGAAGTTTAGGTTTAAGAATGAGATGTAAATATATCTTTTGGGTCTGGTCAGTTCACAGTCAGAACTATTTTTCTTATTTTGACCACTTTTGCTTTCTTCAATAGTTTTTGGCTGCTGTAAAATATTCTCGATGATAAGTGAGTGTTACACTTACCTGTGGGGATAAGTATTGAGAAAGTAGTTAGAAATTATACAGGGTTAAGAAATTCACAGTAGGAGGTTCTCCTGCCGGCTCTATGACCTCACCAACCCCAGACAGTTGGCTAGTTTTTAAGTACAAAACATGGCTTCATTCCTGCTGAGAAGGCCAAAAGTCTACTTACATTATTGTTATATTTTTCAAGATAAAAGTGGCCCTATTCTACTTTTGGGCATTTCTTGGTTTCTGAATATTGATTTGGTTCATTGACTTACATATGGGTAGTGCTTTGATTACATTTATGCCCTGGCAACTTGCAGAACCCCTTCTGACACATGAGAGCTAATCATCAGGGAGGCTGTTTCCAGGTCTGTCCATGCTGAATTCATCCAGGTCTTATGTTTTGGTGTCTTCAGCAGTATGACCTTTCCTTCAGGTTCTCGGAGGAAATTGAAGGAAATGGCAATATCTTATATTATTCCAAATTCTCATGGACTCTCCTCATGAACAAGTCAAGAGGGGTTTCTCATGCCTGGCAATGGGGTTTCTTTTAAATAAGCTATGGCTCTTTGGGGGAGCAACATCACTCTAATATAAAGCATTGTCTGTCTTTGCATATATATTTGTGTGTGAGTCTGAGGGATGTACCTGTGTCTATTTATGGAAACCAACTTTCCCTGTATATGTATATATGATACAAATACATTTATATTTGTTATATAGGCATTAAATAAAAACAATATAATATGCTTGTCTATGGCCTTCCAACTATCTTTATTTATCCTTCCTTCTTTCCCCTCCTCCTTTATTGCCCTTTTTTCCTTCCCAGTTACATCCTCACCAGATTTCCCTCTTCACTGAATCTGTATCCTACTATCTCTCTTACAGCAAATTAATTATCAACTAAATACAATTTTGGACAAGTTGTTTGTTTAAAATTTACATATTAATTCTTGTTAATTTCTAATTTTATATGTCATCTTAAATGATAGATAATTTTATGATTTTTACATATATTCTGTCAACATGTGAATCACTGTAATGAATTTGTACTTCTTCTCTATACTTCTTCAGAAGCAAAATGACAAGAGTTTTCTGAATTAACTAAATTCTGTCTTAAAATTTCCAAGTGACTTTCAGCCCACAATAATGACAAAATGCGGCCTTTTAATTTACTAGTCCTTGTCCGTCAGATAAAATGACTATATGCATCTGACCCTAATGCTCTTTGCATCATTATTTTTATTATTAATGCAATACATCACATTATTTATCAAATAGTATGGATGTAATTTGTAGTGGCAAACTGGAGCTCAGCTAATCATAATTTGATGAATGTGTATATAGCAAAGGCTTTGTGAAAAATTGTCTTATTGTTTCATGAAGCAGGAACATGAGCTAGGATTTTGAAATTCAATGTGTGGTTTACAGATATTAATGCTGAGACACTTATGTACGGTATAGAATTGAAATCCACCTCTGTATGCATTACATACAGATATGACAACTATGCTCAAAGTAGATATCTAAAAATAAAAGTGAAACATTTATGAAAAAGCAATATTGATTTTCCTCTAAAAGAGAGTGTGGAGAAACTTACACTAAGGTTGTTTATATTTTTCTTATTTTTATTTATAAACAATTCCATCAACTACATTTTAAAAACGTCTGAGACATAGGGCAAGTAAAGATCTATTTAACCAGTGTTCACTGACATTGTAAATACTGCCAGTTGTTTGTTTTGTCTAGAATGTGCAATAAAATGGAAAATATTAAGTTAATAGATTCAATAACAAGCCCATTATTGCTCAGGCTCTACTGAGAGTTGTGCAGCCCTAAAGATCATAGCTGAGCAACAGAAGGGGTGAAAAGTAGCTCATCCATTTGCTCCAGCACTTAATGATATTTTATTGCATTATTTATCAAACACTATGGATGTTATTTGCAGCTGAAAGCTTGACCTCAGCTAATCACAATTTGATGAATGTGTACATGGCTAAAGCTTTGTGACAAAATGCCCTATTGTTTCATGAAGCAGGAACATGAGCTAAGATCGTGAAATCCAATGTGTGGTTTAGAGATATTAATGCTGAGACACTTATGCACAAGATAGAATTGAAGTTTATAGTGCAGATATGGCTGCTGAAATGCCATTCATGTATAAATATTCAAACCATCTAGCTTAGATGATTCCTGCGAAGCAGTCTTATAAATGCAGCAGGAAGACTATAATGATGATATATTATTAATATGTTAGAGTTCTCATTCTCCCAGGCAGACAAGAAATATCAGAAGCTTTTCACAATGTAGTTTACCACTTTATATAAACTGTATATTTTGACATACCTGTTCATGTATTTTTTGAGAGAAAATTTAAATGTGGCTAAGAAAGCAATGCATAATATATAGATTTTAAGTTAACTGTCTTTGCCAAAAAGAAAAGGCACTCTGCTTTCTAACATGAGAACAAAGACTTGATTTGGTTTACTTTTTCAAGATTTGGATTAAGAAGTTCACTACTTTAGTGTCTTTTCATATCTAGAACTGTATTGCTTATAAGGAAGTACAGTTTTAAAATAATAATGTAACTTAATGCAAGCTACAGATGTTCAACAATTCTGTGATTTAATTTACACAATTTATCAGCGAAGACTGAAACAAAATAGCAAGTGCCTCCAAAATAAGAATTATTTACACTGGTTTTTTGAATGAAACTTGGTTATTAATGACAACTTTGGCTTGATTTCTAAGTAAATATATATTTTTTTCTTGCAATATGTCAAATTTGCAAATTACAAAATGAATCACACTGCATGTCCTATGTATCAAATATTATATTCAACAACTGATCATATATAATACTGAGTTATTTCCAACCCATATATTGGCAAAATCGTGTGTTCCGCATGAATATCAGGTGATGAATTAACTATTGTATGTAATGTTAGATTGTCCTCTATTCCAGAAGGCAGAATATATCAGCATAACAATAGTTTGTAGCTTCCATGTGAATTTCTTTGGTCACATCAAATTTCATGAGGGTAGATAGCTTAAACTAAATTTTAGTTATGATTTTGCAGGATACCTGCTAAAAATGAGCACGTACTTTTCATAGCTTGATGTACACATCAGCTCCAAATAGTTTACAATATAGAACTGTCCCAGTGAATGTCCAGAGCCAGGTCCAGATGACCCACACATTATATTATAACCCTGAAGATCAGTGAATAGTGATGAGTAAAACTCAGCTTAATTAAAAAGCTGAGAGTTGTAGCTTGCTGTCTTTATCACAATGGCTAGACACTGAGTCCTGGAATATCTTTCCCAATCTTCTCAGTTACAAGTGTGTGCCAGTGAGTCCAGCCTACGACTTGGTGTTAGAGATCTAAATTCAGACCTTCAACTTTGCATGATAAGCACTTTAGTACTCAGCCATCTTCTCAGCCCGGAGACATGATGGTATTTTTCATACAGCAGAGATAAGTTTATTTTCCTAGAGTATTAGTATACTTAGAAAGTAATATGGACATTATTTTAGAAAAATAGCAAATAATATCATAAAAATAATTTTTGTTTTCACTTTATGTGAGTTTTCTAAATTAAATAATTTGTTTATCTTATAAAAATATAATACAAAAACATAAATTCACATCTATATAGAAATGTAAACCATATCAATGAAAAATAACTAACATTTAGAATGCCAATTTTAACAGATATTTTGAGTCTCTGAATAATAAATATTTCCAAAAAATATATTGGTGAGTAAAGCTTACAAAAATTATTTTATATTTTAATTAATGAATGAATACATGAGATTCATTCTATAACTTTCAAGTTTTAGTTATACATTAGAATTTGATTTTTAGTGACAAACTGAACCTCAGAAAGATTGATATTAAGCCAAATGACAGATTTTGTTCACTAGCCTCAACCTTGATCTCAGCTCTTCTGACTCTGATTGGTATGCTACTCAGGCATTCAAAGTCCTAAGTTTTTATTTTATTTTAAGTAAGTATCTCTTTTTAAAATAAAATATCGGAGAATATGAGGATGCTGAACAACGTATGGCTTCTTATTTTGGTAGATGTATTATTCAAAATTCATTTTCCATCATATATCCATGGCAATAAACCTATTAAAGTAGTCTTGAGTTAAGTAGCCATTGAATGATATAAAAGAAAGTTGAAGAACAAGAAATAACTGTATTCTAAAACCTATATCAATTCAGAGAATGAAATCCAACATATGAGAGACCCTCTAGGAGTTCTGAATTTTACAGCAAAGCATTTTCTATATGCATGGAAAATCCCATGTATGGAATATAAGACCTTTGTGAGACTCATGACCAAACCTTTGGCAGAATACAGGGAATCATAAGAAAGAAGGGGAGTTAGTGTGATACGGAAAGGATAGGAGCTCCACAAGGACCAAATATATCTGGGCACAGGGTCTTTTCTGAGACTGACATTCAACCAAGGACCATGTATGGATATAACCTAGAACCTCCACTCAGATGTAGCCTGTGGTAGCTCAGTAACCAATTGGTTTCCCAAAGTGAGGGGAACAAAGACTATTTCTTTTTTTTTTTTTTTTTTTATTTTTATCAGTTACATTTTATTAACTCTGTATCCCAGCCGTGTCCCGATCCCTCATTCCCTCCCAGTCCCTTCCTCCCTCCCTCATCTCCACCGTGCCCCTTTCCAAGTCCACTGATAGGGGGGACCTCCTCCCCATTCATCTGATCCTGTTTTATCAGGTATCTTCAGGACTGGCTGCAAAGCCCTCCTCTGTGGCCTAACAGGACTGCTCCTCCCTTCGGGGGTGGGGAGACCAAAGAGCCAGTCATTGAGTTCCTGTTAGAAATAGTCCCTGTTCCCCTCACTTTGGGAAACCAATTGGTTACTGAGCTACCGCAGGCTACATCTGAGTGGAGGTTCTAGGTTATATCCATACATGGTCCTTGGTTGAATGTCAGTCTCAGAAAAGACCCTGTGCCCAGATATATTTGGTCCTTGTGGAGCTCCTATCCTTTCCCCATCAGACTAACTCCCCTTCTTTCTTATGATTATTTCTAACAAGAACTCAATGACTGGCTCTTTGGCCTCCCCACCCCCCAAGGGAGGAGCAGTCCTGTTAGGCCACAGAGGAGGGCTTTGCAGCCAGTCCTGAAGATACCTGATAAAACAGGATCAGATGAATAGGGAGGAGGTCCCCCCCCATCAGTGGACTTGGAAAGGGGCACAGTGGAGATGAGGGAGGGAGGGAGGGACTGGGAGGGAATGAGGGATTGGGACACGGCTGGGATACAGAGTTAATAAAGTAACTGATAAGAAAAAAATAAAATAAAATAAAAAGATCTTTGTACCACAATGTCGTTAGCTGTTAGGAGAGAACCAGGATGTGAGAAGACAGTGAATGCACAGAGTAATAAAAGATGAATACATAAATAGATGTGCTAGCCTCATTAGAGGACGGGAAGTACTGACTTCTGGAAGAAATGGATGGGCACATGCTCCTGTTCAACTGATTAGCCTAGCGCCCAGGTTCATTTAGTGACTCATATGTTGACTATAGCTATTATAAATATCTGACATGCATATAAAAGCTGTGGAGAAGAGCGTATTTTAATTCTGTTTTTCTTATATATGTTAACAGTATAAACTAAGTTACCTACTTCTTTCTATTCTTTCCTCACTAATAATGAAGTGAAGTAGAACATCCGGATAGTATCATAACACTCATAAAGATAATGTGGTACTAACTAAATGATGTTTTCAGTGGTATTTCTTTACGCATATTTAGAATGGCATGACGGACTGAGTGCTGTTAGTTGTTAGTATGTAAAGTCTTGTGAAAGAATACTAGTGGATTACTTTCACTGAGTTACATACTACAGAAGCCTAGTTACTTACTGCATTAGCATGAGGCATAAGAACATCTGAAGGATCTACTAAATCATTAGAGAAAGGTGGGCCATTGACTTTAGAGTGATACTTTACCTGAGTTATGAAAGATGAATGGCAATGAGACATAAACATAGTTGGTGTTTAGGGAATAAAGTTGGTAAGTGGAGAATATGAGTTTATATATTAAACAGTAACTACCATATACATACCTATATATAAATGAATACTATATATGAATATGTAATTAGAGAAATATTTTACATAAAATGAACCAACATTTAAAAATAATTGTTGGCAAAAATTCATCATTGTGGAAAAACTATTTTGCAATAATGTTACAGGCATTTTCATATCTAGGCAGGTCTATCATTCACAGTTTTACACAAGTTACACTAGCATTAAGAAGGTTTTTAAGCTATAATAAATAGAAAAAATAATTTAGTTATAAAACTGTTATAATATTAACACATGTACCTAAACACAAACCTCGGGTCCATTTTCAGTTTTTGAAAATGATTGTTTGAGCTTCTTATTTAAGCATGTTTTTCATATCTGGAATGTGTTTCTTATATTCACATGGTATATTTACTTGATATAATATAATATTTATATTATATGTACATGTTTGGTTGCTCATACTTTTGGATATTTCTCAGGGGAAATCATGAAAACTTATAGAAATCTAATTTATTCTTTTACATTTTATAATTTGTGCAACTTCTCAATCACAGTTTAACAAGTTTAACATATTCACAACACCTAATATAAAAAAAATAAAAAAAAAACTCAGGAGTTTGCTCATGCTTATATTTTAAGTAAGACAAAGCATCATGCAAAAATTATTATTTTGAAGATAATAGCTTTGCTGTTTGGAGGCACTACACAACTTGTTCAATTAAAAATAACTTAACAAACTGATGTACTGACGAGAGCCTTGTTAGTGGCAAACTATATGAACAAACAGATATAATGAAGTAATGAGCTCATTGCCTCACAGAAGTGTGACTGACACTGTTCATCTCCTCAAGGCCAGTCTTTGTTTTCCATTGATTTGAAAATAAGTGACTTTATTCTCTGGGCAACATGCCCAGCCTCTGTATTTAATCACCGACTCTCAGTGGTTGGCAACTCCAATTCTCCAGAATGTATGGAGAGTCATGTTGGCTGTCATGGTGATTAGACACAGGCATTTAGTTTGCAGGGATTAGAGACAGTCCTGGTCTATAATGGGTTTCCTCATCCAAAAATGTCAACATGCCAGTTGGAAAAACTGGTTTCACTAATCCTGGCAAGCTTGTTCCATGTTGCTAGGGATTAGGAAGTAAGCATGAATATGTTACCTTACTCACACCAATAAAACATGAAATGTAGTTTATGGTGGACTTCAGTGACTTTCCTTGTGTGACTTAAAAAAGACTAAAAGATCCTTGTAAAAAAGTGCATCTTCAATACTGTCTGCTCCTTCTTACTTCATGCTCTGTTCTCAGAGAAGAAAACAGTCAGGCTGTGAAGAGCAACAACCAAGTGATGAGAAAATCAGCATAATGAGGAAATCGCCAGGATGACAAAGATGCCTTACTGAATCTTTTGGGGGAAGGAACGCATTCAGAGTACTCAACTAAGAAGTGATGCCAAGCCATAAGGAGTAAATTCTGTTTCTTAGGCAATCTGAGAATAACTTTATGATATATGTTAATAATCATTATATGCATCTTCAATGAATTTGTAAATACAAAGTAGGATCATTTTGAATAAAGGAAAGCATTTAATTTGGGGTTCATGGATCCAGAACATTCTAGTTCGTTACCATAGGGTCAGAGAGCATGGCGGCATGCAGTAAGGCATGGCCCTGGACGAGTAACTTAGAGCTTTCCTTTTGAGACACAAACAACCATTCCAGAAAAGAGCAAAAGTCAACTGGCATGGGAGTTTTTTAAAACTTCAAAGCTCTTTCCCAGTGACACAACTCCTCCAAAAAGGCCACCCCTTCTCCTCCTTCTTAAACTGTTCAAGAGTTGGGGCCCTGTGTTCAACTATAATTGACATTCTCTTTTTTTTTTTTTTAAAGGTATTTTATTTATTTTTTTTTATTTTTTTTTATTTTATTTTATTTTTTATCAGTTACATTTTATTAACTCTGTATCCCAGCCATGTCCCGATCCCTCATTCCCTCCCAGTCCCTCCCTCCCTCCCTCCCTCATCTCCACCGTGCCCCACATTCTCGTTGAAATCTTCTTGGGCTCTATTAAGCAATTTGAAGTTAAGTGTTTTTTTTTTTAATAGTTAGATGCAAAATTGATAATAGCCCAAAGGATATTTTCATTTGGATTCATTTGAAGTAAAAAATAATTATTTTTTTTGTGTCTGTGTATTTGTTCTACATGAATGTTTTGGTGAGTATGTTTGGGAATGTGTGGGTACCTGTTATGACTAATATTAGCATCCAATTATTCCTTCTTTACCATTTACCATCTTATTTACACGAGCCTGAGTTACCTCATTGAACCTGGCATTCAGTAATTGGTAGACTTGCTTTCGAGCAAACCCCTGATTCAGCTTGTCTCTGTTCTTAGTTCTAGGTTACAGGAGTGCATAGGACATTTGTTGCATGGATGCTGGGATGCTACCTCAAATCCTCATACTTACAGATCAAGCAATTCACACACTGAGAGATCTCCCCAACCCAAGCTAGTTAACGGATCATTATATAAACACTGTCTGTGAGTCCTCTTCTCTTTACTTTTCTCAGTGTATTCTTTGCAAAAACATAGCCGCAAGAGCTTTAATACCCAAAAGAAAATGTCTTTGAACAATAAATAGAGACATTAATGGCCTAGTAAAAATAGTGAGATTAAAAAGATGGAGGTTATAAATTAGTTACAGAAGGCAGATGCTCTTACCAATTTTGATGATCAAATTTTATCATTTCAGTTCTAACCAGTTTCCTTTCTGTTTATTAGAAAGTGTTTCTAAATTTTAGAATGGGAAATGAATAAACCATCTGTTGCATTATGCAACAGAGGATTTGGCTTATTTAAAATATTTCATTACTATGATACACATCATGCTATGTTTATATTTCTAATTTATGTAAGCATTCAAAAGTAAAAAAATCATTTTAATATTTAAGCTACTGTATATTCAGTCTCCATTTTCACACCATGCTCTTAAATAAGCCAAGAAAAATGGAAATTATTATTGGCACCTAAGAATTGGTATCACTACAAAACTAGAGAAAACGGAGCTGAATTTAATCTTGGATGCAGGTTCCAACATTATACTCTTGGTTAAATCCTCCAGTAAAATTATAGCTTTGTTATGCACCACCAACCAGAGTAGGGTTTTTATGTGCATTGCTAAACTCTTGGATTTTGAAAGTTCAGTGGCCTTTTGGATTTATACTTCAGTGCACTGTAATTATAATAACAGCCCATGTTCTTGATTTTCCTCCCTTTGAAATATTTAAGTGTTTTAAAGCGAGCATCTTCCCTGAACAGTCTCATCAGTTTTTCTTTGGGCTTTCTGTTTTTCTTTTATCTCTACATGTCTGCTTCCTTCCCTTAATGTACTTACAACTTCGCATTGTGTAGCCCAGGACATCTCAATGTCACCACCCTTCTGTGTTCTTGCTCTGACCACATGGATTATTTGTGTTTGTTGCTGTGCTGGTATCATCTTTTATTTGGGTAAAGGAAAAGGTGAATACTAGAAGCAGGAACTTAGATACTTTGGCTTTGTGCATGATATGCAGGCACTCAAGCACTGATTTACAATCGCAGATTTACTATCCTCACACTCGATTTTTATACATGGTCTTTTTAGTAGTTTAAAGAGTTGAGCCCCCATTAACTCCATGTGTGTGAATACTTGGTCCATGGGGAGTGGCACTATTAGAGGCGTGGTCTTGTTGAAGTAGGTGTGGCCTTAGTGCAAGAAGTATGTCACTACAGAGGTGGACATTGAGGTCTGATATATGCTCAAGTCTGGTCAGTGTAATAAGGTGTCTCCCTGCTGCCTGCAGATCAAGATGTAGAACTTTCATACCTCCAGCACCAAGTCTGCCTGCAAACTGCCATCCTTCCCGCCCTGATGATAATGGACTCTAAAACTGGAAGCCAGCTCCAATTAAATGTTTTCCTTCATAAGAGTTGCCTTGGTTAAAGAAATGTTCAACGTCACTAGCCATTAGGGAAACACAAATCAAAACGACCCTGAGATTTCACCTTACACCCATCAGAATGGCCAAGATCAAAACCTTAAGTGACAACACATGCTGGAGAGGTTGTGGAGAAAGGGGAACCCTCTCCACTGCTGGTGAGAATGTAAACTTGTACAACCACTCTGAAAATCAATCTTGTGCTTTCTCAGACAACTAGGAAGAGCTTCCTCAAGATCCAGCCATACCACTCCTAGGCATATATCCAAAAGAGGCTCAAGTACACAATAAGGACATTTGCTCAACCATTTGTTTGTAGCAACTTTATTTGTAATAGCCAGAAGCTGGAAACAGCCCAGATGCCCCTCAACTGAAGAAAAGATGCAGAAACTGTGGTACATCTACACAATGGAATATTGCTCAGCAATGAAAAATAAAGAAATCATGAAATTTGCAGGTAAATGGTGGGAACTAGAAAGGATAATCCTGAGTGAGCTGTCCCAGAAGCAGAAAGACACAGGGTATATACTCACTCATATAGACATATAACATAAGATAAACCTACTAAAATCTGTACATCTAAGGAAACTAATCAAGAGGGAGGACCCTGACTAAAATGCTCAATCCCCATTCTGAAAGACAAAGATTGACATCAGAAGAAGAAGAAAACAGGACACAAATGAGGAACCTGTCACAAAGGGCCTCTGAAAGGCTCTGCCCTACAGACTATCAAAGTAGATGCTGAGACTTATGGCCAGCTCTTGGGCAGAGTGCATGGAATCTTATGTAAAAAGTGGGAAATATTAAGATCTGGAGAGGACAGGAACTCCACAAGGAGAGCAACAGAACCAGAAAATTTGAACACAGGGGTCTTCCCAGAGACTCATACTCCAATAAAGTACCAGGCATGGAGATAAACAAGAACCCCTGCACAGATGTAGCCCATGGCAGTTTAGTGTCCCAGTGGATTCCATAGTAATGGGAAGAGGGACTGTCTCTGACATAGACTGATTGGCCTGCTCTAGGATCACCTCCTCCTGAGGGGGGAACAGCCTTACCAGGCCACAGAAGATGACAATGCAGCCACTTTTGATGAGATCTGATAGACTAAGATCAGAAGGAAGGAGAGGGGGTCCTCCCCTATCAGTGGACTTGGGGAGGGGCATGTATGAGGAAGGGAGAGGGAAGGTAGGATTAGGATGGAAGGTGGGAGGGGTTTATGGACAGATATAAAGTGAATAAAGTGTAATTAATAAAAGTTTAAAAAAGAAAAAAAAAGAGTTGCCTTGGTCATGGTGTCTCCTCACAGCAATAAAACACTTAACTAACACAGTCTTATGTCACCCTTGATGGCATAGAATTCACTGTCTCCATGTGGATGCACTCTACCACAGAGCGTATCTTGACTCTACTTTCCCAGTCCTGGAATTAATGGCAAACATTACCACACCTGGATAACCCTTAATTTTTGATATGTATGCAGTATGTCTTGTTTACAAGGACTCAACAGCTTTCTTTATTTTTGAAACATAATTAAATTTGCAGATTTAATACTATGCTTGGACTATCAAAATCTACACATTTCAAAACAATTCTTTATACATAATTAATATGCATTTTTAATGACTGATATCTGATTTTTCTAATTACATTGATTAGCATTTATATATATTCATATTTGCAAGCATGAGTCTCATTGTAATACTTTTAAGAACATCTTAAAGTGATACAATATTGTTTCTTAATATGTTTTGGAAATAAGCCTTTTGTCAGATAGAGTTAGTGAAAATCTTTTCCTATTCTATAAGCTGCCTTTTTTCCTTTCGATGGTGTCCTTTCCCTTACAGAAGCTTTTCATTTTCATAAGTTCCCATTTATTAATTTTTAATCTTAGTGCCTGAGCTGTTGGTATTCTGTTCAAAGAGTTTATTACTGTGCGAATTAGTTCAAGGTAATTCTTCACTTTCTCTTCTATCATATTTATTGTATCTAGTTTTATTTTGAGGTCACTGATCCATTTAGACTTGAGTTTTGTGCAAGGCAATTAAAGATGTGCCTATCTTTCTACAACTTGATATACCAAGGCTGGTTGATATCTATGAGAAGCCTCCCCTTTTCTGAGGGAGGGGAAAAGAGAAGGAGGGTCTGGAAGGAAAAAAGGGAGGAAAAGTTGTGATTAAGATTTAAAGTAAGTAAGTAGCCTAATAAAGATAATAAATATGTTTTCTCGCATACATGGACTACAGAAACTTAAAAATTATTATCAAGTGGGGAGGGTTGTGATATAATATACTGGAAGTGGCTGAGGTTCCACTAATCTTAAGTTCCTGCACCTGTATTAGCTGTGACTTTCTACATTAACCATCATCCACTTCACAAAGCAATTTCCCTTAGGTCGAAGAGTGGCAGTAATCTCTGTGGAAAGAGGATGAACTCAGAGGTTGGCTAGTGCATTCAAAATGGGAGTAGTTTCAAATCTGAGATCTGAGGTCCTGAACTAGGGCTTTTGGCAAGATTCACAGAACCAAGCAAATGTTTCCTCCTGAAGAGGAGCCCTGATTTAAAAGGAATTATTTGCCCCTGCCCCACTGCTGCATTACATTAGTGTTACTGGTGCAACCATGGCTATATTTTGACATGTCAGTCTTTATTGCAGTTCAAACGGATCACAGCAGTTTAAGATTTTGATGCCATTTCTTTGAATTGGATTACATAGTACCTTCCAGCACTATCAAAGCCAGAAAGTATCAAAGATTTTCTTTTTATTGCCAACCTCATTTTCTTCATGTCCTATGACCAACACATGTGATATCTTCAGTAGTAGGGTCTTATTATTAATTTCTGGTGGGTGGGTAACCGAATGTGAAAAGCCTATGCTGTTTGGCTCAGGGACCTGTATGACTAAGGGGGCAGCTGAGCTATACACAGTTCTTTCTGGGAAAACGAGAACCAATTTGTCCTATGGTTGTAGATCTTGGTAGGTCTACAGTATTCTGTTGGATGGTTCCACTACGAAGAGTTGTGGGTAGCAGTAAGTGTAATAAATGGGATATAGAAATATAATGTTTAATTGTTGAAGCTAACTTACCCTGAGTTAACTTTCCACAACTCCAATCAGGATTTATTGAACCTGTGACCACTGTCACCAGGCCCTTGTTTATCCCTCTCTAATGCTTGTTTGTTTATGTCCCAAAGCCTTAATATCAAATTATACTCCTGTATTCTTTACATATCACCAGTAGTACCTCAACTTGTGTATCACTGAGTTATCAAGGATTATTATTGCTTTCAAATAATCAAGTCTGAATAAATTTTGGTTGAATAATAATATTTAAGCACTCAATATCTCTATGTTAAAATGTGTGAATAAGAAGAAGTTGTAGAGAAGTAATTTATTCCCCAATTTTAGATTTTGGTTGCTGCCATTCCTATTTGACATGTGTCAACCTTACTAGATTAATTATGAATAAAGTTGGGAGAATGAATAATAAGAGGGATATGTGAGAATTTGATAGGAGAAAATATAATCATATTTGGTAATGCACACACATTTATATGTTAAATGCCATTTAGCAGATGAAGATAATTCAGTCAATTAGAATAGTTAGGAAAGAAAAGTAACTATAATCTTATTGTGACCCTGTCTGCTCCAGTTCTTTCTTTTATTTTTTTTTAAATAATTTTTTTTACTTTAATTACATTTTATTTGCTTTGTATTCCAGCTGTGGTCCCCTCCTTCATTCCCTCCCAATCTCACCCTCCTTTCCTCATTTTCTCCCATGCTGCTCTCCAAGTCCACTGATAGGGGAGGTCTACCTCCCCTTCCATCTGACCCTAGCCTATCAGGTCTCATCAGGACAGGCTGCATTTCTTTCTCTGTGCCCTGGTAAGGCTGTTCAGGGGGAGGCGATCAAAGAGCCAGGCACTGATTTCATGTCAGAGACAGTCCCTTTTCCTGGATACTAGACCTATAAGATAGGATAAACATACTAAAATCTGTACAACTAAAGAAGCTAAACAAAAAGGAGGACCTGGGATAAGAGGATCAATCCTCACTTAGAAAGACAAATGGAATAGACATTAGAAGAAGGAGAAAGCAAGAAACAGGACAGAAGCATACCACAGAAGGCTTCTGAAAGACCCTTCAGGTCTTTCTATCTCCCACTTCTTCCATAAGGTTTCCGGCTCTCTACCCAAAGTTTGGCTATGAGTCTCACTATCTCCTTCAATACAATGGTGGGTAGAGTCTTTCAGAGGTCCCCTGTGGAAGGCTCCTGTTCTGTTCCTTGTCTTCTCCTACTCCTGATGACTATCCTGTTTGCCCTTCTGAGTGAGGATTTAGCATTTTCTCTAAGGTCCTTCTTGTTTAGGTTCTTTAGGACTCTAGAATTTAGTATTTTTATTCTATATTACATGGCTAATGTGCACTTATAAGTGAGTATATACTATTTGTGTCTTTCTGCTTCTGGGTTACCTCACTCAAGATTATCATTTCTAGTTCCCACCAGTTGCCTGCAAATTTCATGATTTCCTTGTTTTTAATTGCTGAGTAGTGTTCCATTGTTTAAATATCCACATCCTTTTCTCTCCATGCCTCTGTTGAGGGACATCTAGATTGTTTCCATATACTGGCTATTTTGAATAAAGCTGCTATGAACATAGTTGAGCAAATGTCCTTGCTGTATGGTGGGACACTTTGGGGGTACATACCTAGGAGTGGCATGGCTGGATCTCGATGAAGCATTCTTTCTATTTTTCTGAGAAAGCGCCAGATTACTTTCCAAAGTGGTTGTACAAGTTTACATTCCCACCAGGCTATTCCGGAGGGTTCCCCTTTCTCCACAGCCTCTCCAGCATGCATCATCCCTTGAGTTTTTAATCTTAGCCATTCTGATGGGTATGAGGTAAAATCTCAGAGTCATTTTGATTTGCATTCATCAAATGACTAAGGACGTTGATAGTTTATTTAAGTCTTGTTCTGCCATTTGATTAAGACCTGTGCCCAGGGGGACTACATAGACTGATAGAAGCCCATAGGCTCCTCAGTTTCCAAGTGGTTTTCCTAGTAAGTGTTATAGGGGTTGTCTCTGACTTGCAACCAGTGGCTGGCTCGTTGACCACCTACCCCTGAGGGGTACAGCCTTGCCAGGCCACAGAGGAAGATGATTCAACCAACATTGATAAGCTGATAATCTGATAAGCTAGGGTCAGATAGAAGAGGAGGAGGTCTTCCCTTATAAGGGGACTAAGGAAAGGGAATAGGGTAGAAGAGGTGGGGGTACTGGGAGAAGAGGAGGAAGGAGCCTGCAGCAGGGATACAAAGTAAATGAACTGTAATAAAGAATAAATAATTAAATAAAATAATATAAAAATAAACAAAGTGACAAAAAAGCTTATTGAAAGAGGTATCAAAAGAAAATAGAAAAACAGGGAGGGATACGGCATTGTTTTCTCTCTGTCTCTCTCTATTTCTTCTCTTCTTTCAGTAAGGCAAGGGTCACAGTCAAACCTAAACATTATCATTAAAACATAGTTTTTGTGCCAGTAACAAAATATTATTGCTAAATCCCTGAAGCAAAATAAAATTGTCAGTAAATTATTAAATACTTTGATGTGTATCAAGTACAACATCTGACATGTATTTCAGATCACATCTGACAGGGATTCCACAAGTATTGTTCAGTAAGTGTAACTTCTCTATGGTGATTACATTACCACTCAGAATCTTCAATTCAGCAAGGAGCAAATAGGGTGCAAAAGAAAGGTGTTTCTTATGGTTATGACCCTGTAAAATTAGGATTATGGAAATAGAACATGAGAACAAATCTCTATTTGCCTATAGTTTTAGAAACTATACCTTCATTAAATGGAATGAAATCTCAAGATTACACATGATGTATATATAGTCAATTTGGACAAATACAAAAGAAATATGTTTTTAAAAATGAAGACTTACTTTGAAAATACATACTAATGATAATTAAATATGATGATCTCATAATAGTGTCCTAGATCCTAGTGTAATATTTTCATCCCATATACTTGAACTGAGTTCATTATTATGAATAAATTATGTTAGATCATAGAGAAATAAACAACTTACTATATATCTAAAAGAAACAAATATATGAATATGTTAATTTAAGTTAGTTGTTTGACCTCTAACACTCACACATACACACACACACATGCACACACACACAGCCAACATAATGGCTCTTTCATATTAAAATTATCTTTTATAGATTTAATGAGAATCATTCTTAACTAAGTTTGTAAATTACTGTAATGATTTATAAAACACAAGAGCAACAATAAACTTTGGTTAGTTTTATTTCGATATTTGCACTGATATGAATGTTTATTTTACAAATGAGAGGATGGATTTTATTAAATATGGAATATTGCCATTCATAGTTTTATTTCATTATATATTTATATTAAATGTAGAAAAAAAAACCTAAACCTGGATAACATGGGTTTGATTCTGAACACCAGCACGAAGGCAGGGGCGAAACTCCTGCAAGTCGGGTGCTCCTGTATGATCTGTAGCATATGCACATAAGTACTGTGCACACAGAGATGCACATTCACACAGAGACACGCATACACTTAAAAAAGACAAAAATATTTAAAAATATATAACAGAATTTAATAAGTATATTATTCCCATTAGATATATAATCAGGCATGCTTGCTTATTTTTATAAATTCTATCATTATGTGCAAAATAGAAAACTACACACTGAACATCTGAAATCTAATGGGTAACTAAATACAAACTAGAAAAAGACCATATCATGTATCTATTTAAATTCTACCACCAATTATTTTAATATTGCCAATGCATAGTTCAATATTTATGGGGAAGAAAGTAAGTTGGAGTGAAATGTTTATTGCCTTGTAAATGTGTGCATGGCTCTGTAAGACTAATGGCATTTTAAAGTGGATGTTACTGAAGTTGGATATTACTTTTTTAAAAGTTTATTCAGTTTATTTGACTCAATAATTCCCTCAGGTACAATTTGATCCAGCACCACAAATATGTTAATTCTGTTTCAATTTGTGAATAAATCACAGAGCACACTATTTGGCAAGGTCCATTTAGTACATTCATGATGGAGAGATGATATTTTTATACACAGATAAAGATGTATTAGAGACCTTTTTTAGCTACACGGTTTAAACATAACAGAAATTTATAACTGTTTTTGTTTTGAAAGCACAATGTAGTCAAGCATTAAATGGACACTTAACAGATATCCAATAGTCACAAGGGACTTGACAACTTAAATTATTTAGTTATAATGAAGATAAATAACATTATACACACGTGTATAAGTCAAGCTCTACAACCCTATTGTTGTTGCTAGGCAACATCCTTGCAAAATTTAAACATGCTTCATGTGATAATGTGATTTGATTGTATCAGCACAAACACACACACACACACACACATACACTTACAAGAAAGACACATCCCAGAGCTACTGTATTTGAAAACAGTAGTGTGACCATAAAAATGTATTTGGATGTACACATGGGTAACATCAAAACAAAACTGTTTAGTTGAAAGCTTCATTGTGCAATTATACAATTAAAACATGACCAGTCATAGACTTTCAGTCCCTCACATTATTTGTAAAGATTGAAGCCATTTGTTTTCTGATTTGGGTGGAAGGTTCGCGGTGGATTTATACAATTTGTGTTGATTTTTATGATGCCTAAAACAGCTGGCACAAAATGTAATAACTTTTTCTTGTCATTTATGCTACTGGAACATACAATTACCCACTTTATAAAATAACCATGTAAACATTTATTTTTATTACACATCAAACACGTAAAACTTTTCTTGTTGTAATTCATTATAGACATTTAGTTCTGGTTTTAACCCTGATTATTGATTTTCTTCTTTCAAATTCATATAGATAATATATTACTGATAGAAAATTTATAAAAAAATAGATAGGGTCTGAAAAACTATGTACTTACAAGCTGCAAAAATGGATTCAGCAGATCATATAAATGCATATCTGTATGTGTGAGTATGTGTGTACCAATAATAATAACCAAAGAAAAAGTGGCTATAATTTGAGAGTGAAGGAGAATGGGAGGAATGGGAAGAGGATACGTTTTGTGAAAAAAAAAAAGTAAAAATAAGTATTAATTAGTTAAAAATAAGTTAAATGTCTGTAACTCAACATGACTTAATTGTGTGCATTTCTTTTCCAAATGGAGAGGTAATCTCAGACCTCAATATCCAGAATCTGACACTCATCTATTCTCTTGCTCATTACTGTTGTTCCCTGACTCACATATAATTGCTTTCCTTGCATATGTTATTAACAAAATGGTTTATATGTCTGCACTTTCAGAAATTATTTCATAAAGAAAGATAAAGCCCTTTGTATGTATTTTTCTGAAGCTGCTATCTATAAATACTTGCTTACTGAGTTGTAACAGTGGCGTGTAGAATTTCAGAAGAGAAAATCTGTATTCACTAGGATACAGGCTACACATCTAAGAAAGAGTGCAATTTTACGGTGAGAAAAAATATTCCATTTTAAGTTCATTAGTGATTAGCCTGAAATTTTGTATTGTCATACTATTTCTAAGAAAAAGAAATTTACCATAATGGAAATATTAATAAAGATAACAGTAAGTTTATTATTAAGCCAATCAAATTTTACCAAATAAATATCATAACCTATGTTATACTGACAATAACCATAGAAAAGTCTATGCTCAAAATACGTAAAAAATCTTAAGTTGACAGAGCAATAATAGTAGTGACAAAAATTGCCACTTACAAAAGTCTTGCTATGTTTGGGCTCCAATAACAGATGAATAGAAATACAGACATAGACAATTAGAGAGAAGATTCTATTGGGGAACCGTCTTACATAATTACTAAGATGTAAATCCTACAACTCACTGTGTGCTGGCTGGCGACCCTTAGGCACTACCAGTAGGAGCCAGTGTAAGCTAGAGCGCCTGACGAGTGTGCAGTGTGAGGGTAAAGAGCAACTTAGAGGAGATGAGAGCTATATCACCTCACAGTGTCAGGGGTTGAAGCCCACATTCCTTCATTCTATTGATGCTGGACATTGCCGAATAGAACTTCTCCATGGGCAAACCTTCTAGAACAAGAGGCCTTTCATCACATAGTGAATAGGAAGCGGAATAAAAGGCAGAGCTCCAAAGACTATTGTACCTTCCAAATGCATGCCCAAGACTACCTTCTCCACCTAACATCAACGCACAAAGCTTCCCCTGTCTGCTAAAACAGTGTTACCAGCTAGGAAACGATATATGGACAACAATGAGGCATTATATTAATATCACAACCATGTTTTTCTCCTACTAAGCTTTGCATTCCTAGGTGTTGATATGAGGGTTGGATTGAACTGGTTATATTTAGCTGGTTGACCTCTGCGTAAATCTGAGGAATAGATGTCAAAGGAGAAAATGGCAAAGGAAGGAAAATGGTGGAAACACTTAGAAAAGGAGGCATAGTTCTTTTTTAAAATAAATGTTTTAGAATCCCAGGGAAGATGCCTACTTCTCAGTGAGATGGGAAAATAGGATAGACACTGTAAGCAGTAGAAGAGAGGTAACAGGCCTGGAACCTACCACAGATGTCTTCTAAAAGACCCCAACTAGCACGGGATTGAAGCAGATGCAGAGACCCACAGCCAAACTTCAGACAGAATACAGTCAGTCTTGTGGAAGAAAGGGGATATGAAAGGACTGGAAGGGTACAGGAGCTACACAAGGAGACCAACAAAGCCAAAACAGCAGAACCCAGGGGGGACTGCAGAGACTGATGCATCAAACAAAGAAAATATATAGTGAGGACATAGACCCCCTGCTCAGATACAGCCCATAGACATCTCAGTCTCCATGTGGGTTCCCTAGTAAGAAAAGAAGAGGCAATCTCTGACATGAAGTAGGTTGCCTCCTCCTTGATCACTTCTCCCTGGTGGGGTGACCTAGCCAGCCCACAAAGGAAGAGGATCCAGGCAATCCTGATGGGACCTAATAGGCTAGAGTCAGACAGTAAGGGAGAAGGACTCCCCTATCAGTGGACTAGGGGAGAGGGATAGGGAAGGAAGAGGAAGGGAGGGTAGGACAGGGAAAAGATGAGGAAGGCCGCCATAATTGGGATACAAAGTGAATAAATTATAAATTAATAATAATAATAAATGTTTTCGAAGATAAATAAAATAAATGTTTTGATTATAACTAGCGTTGTCTTTACATCTTGTCTGTTGAGTAGCCAGTTTGAACACCAAGTAAAGGAATGTCTATTGAGAACATAGGCACAAAAGGTGACTTTAAATTCTAAAAGCTTAAGCTGGAAACAGCCCAGATGCCCCTCAAATAAAGAATGGATGCAGAAATTGTGGTACATCTACACAATGGAGTATTACTTAGCAATGAAAAATAAGGAAATCATGAAATTTTGAGGTAAATGGTGGGACCTAGAAAGGATCATCCTGAGTGAGCTTTCCCAGAAGCAGAAAGACACACACAGTATATACTCACTCATATAGACATATAGCATAGGATAAACCTACTAAAATCTGTACATTTAAAGAAACTAAACAAGAGAGAGGACCCTGACTAAAATGTTCAATCCCCATCCTGAAAGGCAAAGAGGGTGGACATCAGAAGAAGAAGAAAATAGGAAACAACCTAGGAACCTGCCATAGAGAGCCTCTGAAAGGCTCTGCCCTGCAGACTATCAAAGCAGATGCTGAGACTTATGGCCAACTGTTGGGCAGTGTGCATGAAATCTTATGTAAGAAGTGGGAAATATTAAGATCTGGAGAGGACAGGAACTCCACAAGGAGAGCAACAGAACCAGAAAATATGAACACAGGATTCTTCCCAGAGACTCATACTCCAACCAAGTACCAGGCATGGAGATAACTTAGAACCCCGGCACAGATGTAGCCCATGGCAGTTTAGTGTCCATGTGGGTTACATAGTAATGGGAAGAGGGACTGCCTCTGATATAATCTGATTGGCCTGCTCTTTGATCACCTCTCCCTGAGGGGGAAGCAGCCTTACCAGGCCACAGAAGATGATAATGCAGCCACTCCTGATGTGATCTGATAGACTAAGATCAGAAGAAAGAGAAGAGGACTTCCTCTATCAGTGGATTTGGGGAGGGGCATGCATGCAGAAGGGGGTGGGGGGTGGGATCAGGAGGGGAGGAGGGAGGAGCTTATGGGGGGATGCAAAGTGAATAAAGTATAATTAATAAAAAAATGTAAAAAAATTTCTAAAAGCTTTTATTCCCCAAAATAATTTTTCAGTTTGAAAACTTTGAGATAAATTATCTCTTGAGAATGGACATAGAGAAAAATATAAACCTGAAGATTCTATGAATGTATTTTAATCAGTATTAAACAAACACTTAAATCAGGAGATCATCTGCTTTAATCAATATGGTTTTCAGACAAATGGATTCTTGCTTTTTAATTATTCCCTTCACAGATTAAGGGTTTACAATATCATGCGTGTTCTGCAAATCACAGCAAGCAATGCTATTCTCATAAGAACAATTTCAGGCCCTAGAACCTCTTTTCTGAAATGCAGAGCACATATTAGTTACTTCTTATTGACTTAGACAATATATGAGCTGTCAGAAAACCCATTTTTAAGAACTGTAACAAGATTTTCTAACGGTGGATATTTTAAAACAACCATTAGTTACCTTTTTGAGCTATAATAAATCCCCTTCATGTTGAAGATCTATATTCCTAATCACTGAGTCTTTTTAGGGTTTTCTAACTGGTGTACCTTAAAGGTTGACTGCTCAATAGGAAATTAGGCACCTTGCTACAAGAGAGCTCTTTCAGGGTTATTTCATTTTAAACTGAGTGGGAGAAATGCTTGTTAATACAAGCTGTTTTCCTCCAAACTGACACTTTCCTAATTTCATCAGTAGAAACAGTAGCTATTTCAGGCTGCTTCCTTCTAACATTACGAATCACGTTCAGTTTATGAGACCAACATCCCTTCTTTCTGTGTGGTAAATGTAACCCATAGTGTGACTGGGAATTATATGTACTAAGACAAATCAGCATGTGTAACAATGATATAGAAACACAAAACTTGGATTGTTGCAGGTGATGCTACACAAATCCCCTGTTTATTTCATTTTTACATCAACCACCAAAACCAATTCTACAAGACAGCTGTGGGAGCAAAAGAGATTGATGAGATATACTGTACTATCTGGACTCCCAGGTCTTTTTTTTAATTTTTGAAAAGTATACACTTATATACCAAATGACTTACACAGTGAGTCATCTCCTCAGACTAGAAGTAGTCCTTATTCAGGGAAGAAGTTTGGCATGAGCTGGACTAGAAAGAGACATGACAAGTGTTTTCAGTATAACGAAAATGTGAAATATAAAATCTTACCTCATCTCCTGGGCTCTTGGCATAATCAGCTTCTTCATGAATCAGAAACTGAGTTAAGTCTGAATCTGATTTTTCTGTAGTGGTAGGATTCTTACACAGACTATTAGATTTGCTCTCTCTCTCCTTTTCCTACCTTTTCTGCATTGTTTTCTGTGCTCAACCACTGAGCAAGATCTCCAGCTTTGGGATCTTCAGTTGATAGTGTTCCTTAAGTTTTGCATACACTAAGATAAAGTAAGTATATTGTGTATTTAACTGCTGTGGTGGCTGATGATGGAGATCTTTGCAGTTTCTAACACAAAAAAAACATGTGGAACGAATGACTCTATTTATCTGTATTTATGTAATTGTTTTAAATTTAAACTAATATGTTGCTAAAATAAACAAAAATGTGATATATTTAAGCATTTATTTTTACTTTGATTGTGGGCCATTGTACATATTTGGGCTCCTATATTTTGACTGTTGAAACATTTGAATATATTTAAATTATTTTCATAAATTTATCATAGACAATATTTATAATAGAAAAAATGGCTATCATATGCAGTTTATAGTATATGAAAAAGGAAATGGGAGATTTGTTTATTTGTTTATTTGTATGTGTGTGTTTGTAGTGTACACGTTTGTGTGTTTGTGTGCATATTCACATGTATGTGTGGAGACTAAAAGTCAATGTTTGGAATCTTCATTAATATCTCTGCAAATCATTTATTGTGCTAAATTTTTATTTTTAACAATTTCTTTTTTTTGGTAAATTACAACAGTTATTTTTCTTTTTTTAATTTTTTTTTATCAGTTATATTTTATTAACTCTGTATCCCAGCCATGTCCCGATCCCTCATTCCCTCCCAGTCCCTCCCTCCCTCCCTCTCTCATCTCCACCGTGCCCTTTTCCAAGTCCACTGATAGGGGGGGACCTCCTCCCCATTCATCTGATCCTGTTTTATCAGGTATCTTCAGGACTGGCTGCAAAGCCCTCCTCTGTGGCCTAACAGGACTGCTCCTCCCTTCGGGGGTGGGGAGGCCAAAGAGCCAGTCATTGAGTTCTTGTTAGAAATAGTCCTTGTTCCCCTCACTTTGGGAAACCAATTGGTTACTGAGCTACCACAGGCTACATCTGAGCAAAGGTTCTAGGTTATATCCATACATGGTCGTTCTTACCCTCAAGAAATTTTTTTTTTTCAATGTTGAAGGCATTATCTTTTTCCATTTATTTATTTATATACTTATTTATTTACTACAATTTATTCACTTTGAATCCACTGTAGCCACCTTCCTCATATCCTCTCAATCCCACGCAAGCTCTCTCTTCTTCCACTATACACTTTCCCTAGTCCACTGATAGGGGAGCACCTTCTCCCCATTTATCTGGTCCTAGCTTACCAGGTCTCATGATGCAGGGCTGGCTGCATCATCTTTCTCTGTGGCCTGGCAAGGGTGCACCCACCAGGGAGGAGGTGAATAAAGAGTTCACCACTGATTTCATGTCAGAGACAGCTGCTGTTCCCCTAACTAGGGAACCCACTTGGAAACAGAATAGCCTATTGACTTCCTCTGAGCAGAGTGTCTAGGTCCTCTCCATGCATGAGCCTTGTTGGAATATCAGTCACTGCAGGCACTGTCAGGCTAGGATTTTTGACTCTATTGGTCTCTTTGTGGAGTTTCTGTCCCCTCCAGATCTTTCTATCTCCCTCTTTTTCTATAAGGTTTCCTGCAATCTCTCCAAAGTTTGTCTATGAGCCTCAATATCTTCTTAGATACCCTGATGGGTAGAGTCTTTCAGAGGCCCCCTATGTAAGGCTCATGTCTTGTTCCTTGTCTTCTCCTACTTCAGATATCTATCCTGTTTACCCTTCTGAGTGAGATTTCAGCTTCTTCCCTAGGGTCCTCCTGGTTGTTTAGCTTCTTTAGGACTATAGATTTTAGTTTGCTTATTCTGTATTATATGGTTAATATCCACTTATGCATAAGTATATACCATATGTGTTTACTACTTGTGGGTTACCTCACTTAGAAAGACCTTTTCTAGTTCAAACCACTTGACTGCAACTTGTTTTTAATTCAGGAGACAACTTTCTGAACAGAACACCAACAGCACAGGCTCTAAGATCAACAATCAATAAATGGGACCTCGTGAAACTGAAAAGCATCTGAAAATCAAAGGACACAGTCATCAGAACAAAACGACAGCCTACAGGTTGGGAAAATATTTTCATAAATCCTAAATCTAACAGAGGGCAAATATTCAAAGTATAGAAAGAACTTAAGAAGTTAAACACCAAAAAAAAATCAAGCAATCCAATTTTAAAATGGGGTACAGAGCTAAACAGAGAATTCTCTGCAGGAGAACCTGAATGGCAGAGAAACATTTAAAGAAATGCTCAATGTCTTTAGCCATCTGAGAAATGCAAAACAAAATGACCTGAATTTCTACCTCACACCCATCAGAATGGCTAATATCAAAACCTCAAGAAATTTCTTAAGGCAAGAGCAAGAAAATATCCAAAAACTTCTTACTGAATGTCTATCTCAAACCATTCAAAAATTTTAAGAAAATCATAAATATTTAAAAAGAAAGAAATGTTTGTGGATGGAGCCCAATGGAAAAACTCTAAATTTGCTAGTAGGAAGTTCTTCCTTAGAATGTTTATACTCAAAAATTAAAAATAACAAACTGATAGTCTTTTGACTATGTATATAGTCTTTTGAATGTATATATAAACATATACTTATAAAACACATGCAAGATCATAATTTTATAAACCATGTTTATTAATTTGCAGCTACATATAAACTTACAATTATTTTTTTAACATTTACATCAATAATTTTCTTGTCAGCCATATACTAAGTTTTTAGGTGTTATTATTTGTGTTGTTTTGTACTGTTTTACCTTATGGTATTTTCTTATGATTACTTATAACAATTATCTTAAGATAATTGTTTTCCAGTGTTCATGGAATCAATACTTCTTTTGTTTTTTTTTAGAAAAAGGAATACATATAGTGGACTCCAGTGGCCAAGGAATGTTATCTTTGATTCTCATTACTTGCAGATGTCTTGAATATAGAAGAATGCCATGAATAGCTCTCATTTTCCATAGAAATATTGAGTAGAGAGCACGTGACAGAAATGTGTAAAAAGTGATGAAAATAAAATTACTTATAATTGGTTTATATATGATTCTCTTATGTTTTCAAGGGAAACCATGGCAAAATCCATCCTTTAGGAACAAAATTAACGTTGAAATATGAACTGGGATGATGGTTTATTCATATAGTTGACACAAAATGCAGTTCCAAAGTTTACTGAATATGTAAATTAATAGATAATAAATTTATTCATAGAATATTTAAATTTGAACTAGCTTTAAAGCTAGGGCAAATCTCAGCAGCATATAATGCTGAGGTATTTTCAGGTTAACTTTAAATATTATGAGGTCCTTTCCATAAAACATGAACCACAGAAGATAACCACAATGCATTAAGAACCACACTGTTCTTTGACTTTGAGTCAACTTGCATTTTAATGCACAAAGTATTTTGCAAAAACAGCTCTGGACAAGGAAGATATCCAACCTATAAGTCTTACCACAAAAGCTATTTGGCTTTATACAAGCCAAATGTGTCAATATTTGTCTGATATAACTATTACTGTAACAACTGAAACTTCCTACTTAATTAGCTTGATGCCCTGAATGTTTTTTTAAAGTGGTACACATTTTGTAGACCACATGAACCAAATAAAATATTTTGTAAGTCAGAACCAGAATCATAATAACTATTGTGGGAATCACACACAAACACAAACACAAACACACACACACACACACACACACACACACAGACACACACATACACTTTAAAGTTGAATCTCTTTTTACTTGACTTTTGAGTGTCTAAGTGACAATAATAAGGTTAAATAACTTCATGAACTGATGTTAATGAACATATAATCAGTTTCATAAAATCATTTAGGATTTTATTAGTTCACAACAGTTGCTCTGTCCCTTCCTCATATAATGGGATGGGTTTCTGGAAGCCAGATTCTTGAAAACATGTATCAAATATTATTATTCCTCTACATTGAGTTGAGTGAAGAACCCATTCATGAGGTACTCGAAATATATCTGTTGTGCACTAATAACACCAATAAGAATTTTGGGAAATAATTTTTACAAAACCATATTTTACACTTTTAAGGACTTCATATTAAAAATGAAAGAGAATATATAAGTAAAGTACAAACATGTATGACCCAACATATATTCAAGAAAATAATGTTTATCAAATTAAATGATAATTAGACACTGTGAGTTTAAATCTAAAAATCACACTCAATTATTTAAACCTATGTAAAATGTAAATATCAGAAGATAAACTGTGGGACTCATATATTGGTACTACGTATGATGTTTTAAAGCAATAATTAAAAGTGTGGTCTCAAGCAAAGAAGACATAGAATGATGCTGATGGATTATTAATAAGATCAAGGACATTCCATAATCTAGGAAACATTTATATTGAGCATTCCACTGATTCCTGTCTACTCTTCTTATCCTCCATATAGATTTACCCTTTACTTGGTTTCAATATACATGAACTGAGTCACAGCTTTTTATCAGTTGGCAGATATAAGGCTATGTCAAACACCGTGGAACATTCAGAGCTTCTAGATAGCAACTTTAGCTACTAAAGGCAGAAAAAGAAAAATCAGTTTCTTTCCAAATTTACTCATAGGTAAGGAAAACAAATATAAATATCAATGATGAATTGATGTATTTGAAAAACATGGCACCTTTGATCTCGACAACCATAAACTGGTGTAGCAAATAAAAAACACAAAACACCAATACCACTATTAGTCAGAGTTCTGCATTATATCAGTCTTCCTACTAGCAAATAGCTTTAAATAGAACCAAGATTAAATAATCCCAGAAGCAGAAAGATACACACAGTACATACTCACTCATATACACATATAATATAGGATAAACCTATTAAAATCTGTACACCTAAAGAAACTAATCAAGAGAGAGGACTCTTGCTAAAATGCTCAATTCCTATCCAGAAAGGCAAAGAGGATGGACATCAGAAGAAGGAAAAAAGAGCGAACAAGTCAGGAGTCTGACACAGAGGACCTCTGAAAAGCTCTGCCCTGCAGACTATCAATGCAGATGCAGAGACTTATGGGCAACCTTTGGGCAGAGTGCAGGGATTCTTAGCAAAAAAGTGGGAAACAGTAAGATCTGAGAGGACAGGAACTCCACAAAGAGAGCAACAGAACCAAAATTCTGAGCACAGTGGTCTTTCCTGAGAATGATACTCCAACCAAGGACTATGCATGGAGATGTAGCCTAAGACCACTGCACAGATATAGCCCATGGCAGTTCAGTATCCAAGTGGGTTTCATTGTAATAGGAACAGGGACTGTCTCTGACATGAACTGATTGGCCTGCTCTTTAATTACATCCCCCTGATGGGGAAGCAGCATTACCAGGCCACAGAAGAAGATAATGCAGCCACTCCTGATGAGATCTAATTGACTAGAATCAGAAGGAAGGAAAAGAAGACCTTCCCTATCAGTGGACTTGGGGAGGGGCATGCATGCAGAGGGTGGAGGAAGGGAGGAATTGGGAAGAGAGGAGAGAGGGAACTACGGGGGGATACAAAGTGAATAAAGTGTAATCAATAAAGAATTAAAAAAAAAAATGGCCTGTTATAGGAATAGGACAGGAACCGACCACAGAGGTCCTCTTAAAAACTCTACCCAGCAGGGTATCTAAGCAGATGCTGAGACTCATAGCCAAACTTTGGGCAGAGTGCAGGGAATCTTATGGAAGACAGGGGAGATAGTAAGACCTGGAGGGGACAGGAGCTCCACAAGGAGAGCAACAAAACTAAAAAGATCTAAGCAAAGGGGTCTTTTCTGAGACTGATACTCCAACCAAGGATCATGCATGGTGATAACCTAGTACCCTTGCACAGATGTAGTACATGGCAGCTCAGTCTCCAAGTGGGTACCCTAGTAAGGGGAACAGAGGCTGTCTCTGACATGAACTCAGTGGTTGGCTCTTTGATCACCTCCCCCTAAGGGGGGAGCAGCCTTGTCCATTCACAGAGGAATACAAAGAGTCAGTCCTGATGAGACCTGATAGGCTAGGGTCAGATGGAAGGAGAGGAGGAAATCCTGTATCAGTGGGCTTGGAGAGGGTCATGGGAGAAGAGGGAGGGAGGGCAGGATTGGGAGGAAAGAGGTCGGGGGATACAAAGTGAATAAAATGTAATTAATAAAAACAATTAAATAAACAAAAAAAAACAAAAAAAAAGAAAAAAAATGTGTCATTTCATTGTAATATTCCATTAGTGTTCCAGGTCTATATAAAGCAAACAATAAGGAGTATCTTGGTTAAAATGACAAACCAGCTTTTCTCTAATGTATCCCTCCATCAAAGGCTTAATATATCTGATTTGTCAAAGACAAAATTTTTGCAGTCTTTCCTGCCACTCTCAAATGCTGGGTGTTATTTCCTATTAACTGAGTTGTTAGGAGTAGGGAAACTGATGTACATTAGGAAAAAAATTATACCCACAGAAAATATCAAAATAAAGTGGTCATTTGAAATAAAGGTTTAAAAATAATTAGAAAATCAGCCCCTTTTATTAAATGACTGTTCAATTCTCTATCCTCTACTGCTATATTAAATATAGTTAATACTAACTATGTATACTAGGTAGTTAACTAATGTCCCCAAACTATAAGACATTTTCTGGTTTATATTAAGTAGTATGTGTTTTGTTTCATTTTGCTATCTTAGCATATTAATATTGAAGTTAATATCCAACATTTAATGATTTTACCTGTCTAAAACAATATTTTATCAATGCTGTTTTATATGAAATAAAATTATTTAAGATGAAATATTAATATCACGTCTATAAATGCATTTTTCAAGTAAAAAACATCCCAGAAGTCTCAGAAAATATATAGTAAGCATATTTTCTTCAATTCCTATCAATATTAGGAATTAGGATTTTCCAAAAAAGAACAACTTAATTTTTGACTACCAATATAATTATATCTTCCCCTATTTAATATAGCTGTTGTTACCAAAGGTAACTGCACACACATGTTGCTGAAGATTGCTGACAGTGAATTACATTGTAATTTAAATACCAATTTCTTGGGCTGACTTATGGTAAAAGCGAATAAAAGGAAAATGAGAAAAAGAAAAAATTTGCTACAATATAATATGTATACATAAATGTACTATAACTAGGAGCATGGTGTTTCTATATTATTTTATTTTTTTGCATGTGATATGTCTTAGTTTGTTTAGAAATCTCATCCTCAAGAGTGTGAAAGTCATAGTATGTGTACTTCCATCTGGCTACAGTGTCCCTCCCTCAACAAGCTTACATTGAATAAAGGGCAGACAGGATGCCTGTGGTTTTACATCGAATAAAGGGCAGAAGGGATGCCAATGGATTTTGGAGATGCATCTACCCATTTTTCACTAGAAATATTTTTCTTGAGAAAGTAGGTAATATCTATTCACTAATTTTACAAACCTATATAAGCAAATACCCATATTTGTCACACACTACTCTACCAAACACACTTCCTATCTAATACTGCTTAACACTATCAGAGTTATTTTTCGGCCTGGATCCTGCCCTTTTGCTCTTCCAGCACTCACTGGCCATGGACCAGGCTCCCCCAAGAAGACGAAAGCATGTCCTACCTCACATACAGAGTAATTATGTGTTTAACTTACAGTAAATTTTCTTACTCTTCTTTTTTTTTCTCTGTGTAAGAAAAAAAAAAGGATTACACAGTTACAGAAATTCTATTTAACACTTAGGTTTTGAGACTTTCTAACACATGTTCATGCAAGCGAGCACACTCCCACCTTCTCCACATTCAGGAAGAAGAGCAAGTTCAGTCTCAGCATGTGCAGGCACACTGGGTCAATAATAGAAAATGTCATTCCTCTTTAAATGATATAAATGAATCACCTGATTATCATATATTTTCTAAAATGTCACAGAAGGTGAAGAGCCTTTTCAATCCCCTGGGATATTTAAAAGCCATTCTACTAAATGTATCAGTTTTAAATTACTTCATATTAGGTTATAGAACTAAGAAATGAGCACATTACATGTAATCCTTAACCAAAATTATTTCATCTAATCCTATAAAATTGATGTCATTATTTCCCTATTAAAGATAAAGAACTGAAAGTTAGTGGGGCTTGGTTTAATTACCCACATTACTACCAATAACGGGTGATGGAATGGAAGGAGGAGTAGCAGTAAGGCTTTGTGATCTTTTGTATTTATTCTTAACTGCGTTTCCATTAGAAAAGAGGCAAAAAGCAGCACACAGAGAAAAAGAAAACATTGAAAAGCATAGTAGTTCTGTTTTTCAGTTTCCTCTGCACATCATTGGTAGGATACCCTCATTTGAGAGGTATGATGAACTCATCATAACATTCAAAAATCTAACCAGATTTACAAATTGGTAAATTATACCTCTGCCTTAGGGATATATCTCTGTGATGAAGAAAAATTGTATGACTAAAAGCAAGTTGGCTAGGAAATGTTTTATTGGGTTACACTTCCATATCGCCCTCCATCAACAAGGAAGTCACGACACTAACTCAAACTGGGCTGAAACCTGAAAGCCAGGAATGATGGAGGAATGCTGTTTATTACCTTGGAATTTGTGGTTTTTCTCAGCCTGATTTTGTATAGAATTCAGGACCATAAACCCAGAAGTGACTCTATCCACCATGGGCTGGACATTCCTCCTTCAATCAATAATAATAATAATAATAATAATGATAATAAAACCTACCCTAAAGGCTTGCTCCAGCTCAATCTTATGGAGGCATCTTTCTTTCTTTCTTTCTTTCTTTCTTTCTTTCTTTCTTTCTTTCTTTCTTTCTTTCTTTCTTTCTTTCTTTTTTCTTTCTCTCTCTCTCTCTCTCTCTCTCTCTCTTTCTTTCCAAACTCATTTATTATTTACTTTACATCCCAATAGGAAATTACCCTCCCTCCTCTCCTTCCAGGCCCTCTCTCTCTCTGCCCTCTCCTTCCCTCCTATTTTGCCCCCTCCTTTCCTTCTCAGAGAAGGGGAGACCTCCCATGGATTTCAACCCACCTTGGCATATTAAGTAGGACTGGTAGCAGAGTCTTCTGTAGAGGCTAGAAAAGGCGTTGTGGTTATAGAGAAGGGATCCCAGAGAACACAACAGAGTAAGAAACAGCCCAGCTGCTGCTGTTGCAGGTCTTACATGAGGACTTAATTGTACATCTGCTAGATATATGCGGGGATCCTAGATGGATCCCATGGCTGCTCTCTGGTTAGTGGTTCAGTCTCTGTGAGCCCCTGTGGGTCCAGGTTAGTTGTGTGTGTGTGTGTGTGTGTGTGTGTGTGTGTGTGTGTGTAGTGTGTAATTTTTTTATTCACTTAACATCCTTGTTGTATGTCTATTCTCCCTCCAATCCAATTCCCACACTCTTCCCACCCCCTCCCCTTTTCTTCAGGAAGCTCTCTTTTCCATCCACCCCAACTCACCAAGTTGCACCAGAACTGAGCAGTGTCCTTTTACCTGAGGTCTGGTAAGGTTGTCCTGCCAGGGGGGAGTGATCAAAAAAACTCACAAGTGAGTCCTTGTGCAATTCGGTCCCAATTTCCTTTACTAGAAGACCCACATGAAGCCTAAGCTGTCCATCTGCTACATCATTGTCAGGGACCTAGGTTCAGTTTGTGAGTGGTCCTTGGTTGATGCTTCAGTCTCAGCAAGCCCATCTGGGCCCTGGTTAGTTGGCTCTCTTGGTTTCTTGTGGAGCTCCTTTTCTATAGGTCCTTTTCTCTTTCTTCTCCCTTTTCCACAAGATTTCCTAACCATCTCCTGAAGTTTCCACCCCAAATTTACTCTGCCTACAAGATGTCAAGGGATAAAGAAAGAGTAGACTGAGAGGGAATGCCCAAACAATGCCTGAACCAATCAGAAACCCACCCTATTGGAGAGTGACAACCTCTGACACTATGAAGGCTGCTCTGCTGAGCTTGCGGAGAGGAACCTGACAAAGCTGTTCTCTGAGAGGCTCTGCCCAGCAGCACCTCGAAACAAATGCTCAGTCTCACAGGTTAGTTTATTTTGTAGGTTTTCTTGTGGTGTCCTTGACTACTCTGGCTCTTTCTATCCTTCTTCCCTTTCTTCCATAAGATTCCCTGAGCTCTGTCTAATGTTAGGCTGTGGGTCACTGCATCTGTTTTCATCAGCTGCTGGGTTAGGCCACTCAATGACAGTTATGCTAGGGAGGTATTTTTTTAATCGAGGTTTCCTTCCTCTCAGATGACCATATATTTTGTCAAGTAGTAATAAAACTATCCAGCACAGCATAATAAGAAAGGATGGAGTTAATATTGCTTATATAATCTTCTATTTTTCTGACTATATGTGTGGTAGCATTTTATTCAATAATTTTTAAAATGGGAGAATACATATATAAAAATTCATATAGTTATTTATCATCTATGAAAATTTATAACTTGTATGTTTAATATTTTATGGAGTGGTAATAATAATTAAGTATAATATTAAATTTTAGGCTTAGTTTCATGCACAGTCTAATATAGTGAATGATAAGATTAAATGCTGGATTTTAAATCAGGATTTTAAATGCTGGATTTTAAATCAGGATGCGGAACAAAGTTAAGAGGTTATAGATGGAATCTTCAAACCAGTAAATTACAGATCAATCAATATATATTTTATCAGTCTCTCTAACATCTGTCAACGTATCTATCCTGTTTATCATAATAATCATCTTCATCTTATTCCTTCAGGTTATCATCTCCATAACTATTTTTGTAGAGAGCATTTTAAGTGCAGTGATGTTGGCTTAGTTTTTGTCAGTACCTGTACACTGTGATGTGTCTGGATAGTAATTAGTGAACATAACGTACAGATTTGGTAGTAGAAGGAAATAGAGAGATAACATAATTACTGAAAATATACTATAAAGTTTGTATAAGTTTAGAATACATTCTACTACTACAGAAGCCTATTAACATATATTATATATACATATACATGTGTACATATTAACCTATCAATTAATCTATGAGTATAACATTATATATATCAGTGTCATGTTAAAGCTAGTCAACAAAACCTGATAGAAAGAGTTACTATTGTTTATATAATTTTCCACTGTTATACCCAGTTCTCAGAAAGTTTCAGAATCGCTGTGAACAAGGTATAGTAAGATTTTAAGTGTCAAAATGGTTGATATATACAAAGACAAAGTGTTTTACAGATGCAGCCTTGCAGATATATGTAGGAACTCACATTAGTTGTGACAGTGTGTGCAAGAACTGAGGGGGAAAAACACAGAATAATGTAACAGCAGGGTTAGTAAGATGGGAAGTTAAAGGTCAGGGCAGAGGAGCTTATATGAACAGGGACAACAGCTAACACTAGTGACATTTCAAAAAATTCAATTGGAAATGGACATCTGTAGAAGCTTCCTAACACAAACAGACTCACACACATACACACTTACACTCACACATGCACACGCACAGTATACTGTATGTGTAGTGTGTGTATATCTGCACACACACACACACACACACACACACACTCACCTTTAGTAGATACCACAGGGGTCAGATGTCAGATATGGTTTACCTCTCTTAGACCTGTTAGTCATTCATGTCCCTTTGATTCTCAAATGCTATAGGCTTTTGAAAAATACTTTTCCATGCCCTCTACAGCTTGAAAATAATACCACATTTCTGAAGACACCACATACTTTAGACAAAGATTACTGAAATGTCAAGTTGATAATGAAGAGCTTCATCTCTGCTATCTAACTTCCAGAGGGGTGGACAGTGTTTTGCATGCTAACAGAGGAGAATATAGCCATCATTCTTACAGTTCTACAATAAGCACTACAATAAGTACCAAGCTGGAAAGAATTGTCTCTTCATACAATACTGGGACAAATATCATAGGAGTAACAGAATATTGTCTATCACATTTAAAGGCTCTTCCTTCTATAAGACAGGTTTTATATAGTTTATCTCTCTCCCAACAGCTATCAATAGCCTCCTGAGCAAGGTGTACAATAATTGTGCCCACCACTCCCCTTCAGGTAAGGACATAGATTTTGTAACTCTTTTTTAAAAAAATGGAAAGTCTGTTTAGGGTAAGAGCCAAACAAACAAACAAAACAAACAACAACAACAATGACAAAAACTGAGCCCTGTGGGACCTGAAGAGAATGATACCCCAACCAAGGACAATGCATGGAAAGGACCTAAAATCTCAGCTCATATGTAGCCCATAGATTCAGTCTCTATGTGGGGTCCCTAGGATGGAGAACAGGGGCTGTCTGGGGCATGAACTCACTTGATGACAGGCTCCCTGATCACCTCGTCCTGGGAGGTGCATGTAGCCTTTCCAGTCCACAGAGGAAGTCAATGCATCCAGTCCAGAGGAGACCTGATAGGCTAGGGTCAGATAGAATGGAAGAAGGACCTCTCCTATGAGTGGACTATGAGTGGGATATGGGGGAGAATAGGGAGCGTGGGTGGGATTGGGATTGGATAAGGGAAGGGACTGCAGCCAGGACACACATTGAATAAATGGTAATAAATGATAATAATAAAAGAAAGAAAAAGAAAAAAACAATTTGGGAAGCCCTTCAAATAGTCTGTAGTTTCATAATGAATAGGGAGCAAAAAGAAGGTTAAAAATGATACTGAAGTGTAGGATTCTGAAACTATCTGTAAAGAAACATGCACAAAGTGTTCTTTTTCCCATTTATTTAATCATTTACAGCCTGATCTCAATTCCCTCCCTCTTTTACCAGTCCCACCCTCAAGCTTCCTCTCCCCCAATTCTCCCTTCTTCTTCTTCTTCTCTGAGAAGGGAAGGACCCCAAGGGGTACCAATCTACCTTGGCACCTCAAGTCACATTAGGACTAAGCATATCCTCTCCCACTGAGGCCTAGCTAGGAGAAAGGAATCAAAAGGCAGGCAACAGAATCAGAGACAGCTCCTCTTCCCATTGTTAGGAGGAGCCCCACATGATGACCAAGCTGTACATCTGCTACATATGTGTAGGGGGCCTAGGTCCAGCACATGCATGCTCTTTGATTGGTGGTTCCATCTTTGTGAGCCTCTATGGGCCCAGGCTAGTTTACTCTGTAAGTCTTCTTATGGTGCCCTTGATTCCTTATACTCTCTCAATCCTTCGCCCACGCTTCCACAAAACTCCCTAAACTCAGCCTATTGTTTGATAGTGGGTCACTCCATCTGTCTTCATCAGCTCCTGGATGAATCCTCTTTGATGACAGTTATGCTAGAATCCTGTCCTGGCACACCAAGTCTCTGCAGGGCTAAACTCCAAATAATCTTGGATGTGTGGTCTTTCTGTAGAGCATGGTTTACCTAGCAGAGTGTACAAGCTTAAAAAGCTAACAATTGTTAATAGTTCATGGCTTGGAATATGATTTTGTACGTGCGTAATTTAAATGATAGGAGAAAAAACTGAGGTGGCCTTGATGAAAATTATTCAAGAAAATGAATTAGAGTGAGTAAAATAAAAATATTTGTTAAATCAGAACATTTACTTCTCATTTCACTCACATTCAACTTTGATTCTCCCTTGTTCTAGGTTCTCTATTCTACCCATCATTAGCCAAATGCTCACTTCAATGTAATAATTTCATGCCTATTTGGTAAACACTGATTAAATTTGCAAAAATGTTTTCTTTTCATTTTACTTAAAATTTAAGTATTATTTGTTAAAATAATGATCAATTATTTCATTTATTTTTAAATTAAATTTTCATCTATTATTTTGAACTGTTATATTTTTCTTTTTTTACGTTAATTACAATTTATTCACTTTGTCTCCCAGCTGTAGTCCCCTCCCTCATTCTTTCCCAATCCCACCTCCCTCCCTCATCTCCTCCCATGCCCCTCTCCAAGTCCACTAATAGGAGAGGTCCTCCTCCCCTTCCATTTGACCCTATCTTATCTTTTCTCATCAGGACTGCCTGCATTGTATTCCTCTGTGGCCTTGAAAGGTTGCTCCCCTCTCAGAAGGAGGTGATCAAAGAGCCAGCCACTGAGTTCATGTCAGAGACAGTCACAGTTCCCCTTACTAGGGAACCCACTTGGACACTGAGCTGCCATGGGTTACATCTGAGCAGGCATTCTAGGTTATCTCCATGAATGGTCCTTGGTTGGAGTATCAGTCTCAGAGGAGATCCCAAAGATATCAGAAGATGGAAAGATCTCCCATGGTCATGTGTCGATAGGATTAGCATAGTGAAAATGGCCACCCTTTCAAAAGCAATCTACTGATTCAATGCAATTCCCATCAAAATACCAACACAATTCTTTACAGACTTTGAAAGAACAATGCACAACTTAATATAATAAAATAATGCAGAATTGGCAATATAATCCAGTACAACAACAGATTGTCTGGAGGTATCTCCACCTTTGATCTCAAGCTGTACTACAGAGTAATGTTAATAAAAACTACATGTTATTGGCATAGAAACAGAATGGTGGATCAATGGAACCAAATAAAATACCCAGAAATAAAAACATACACCTACGTATAATTGATTTTTTACAAAGAAGCCAACACTATACAATGGAAAAAAGACAGAATCTTCAAAAAATTTGTGCTGGTCTAACTGGATGTCTATATGAAGAAAAATGCAAATAGATCCATATTTATCACCCTGCACAAAATTAAAGTCCACGTGGATCAATTCTTTTAATTGAAAGAGTATCAATGTTTATTAGAGACATGCAGGTCATTGTAAATTACTTATCCTTTTTAAGGTGAGAATAAGTTTGAAAAAGATTATATTCAAACCTGATATAAATATGAGACATAAATATGAATTCAACTGAGTAACCAAGCCAAATAAAATTGTGCCCCTCAAGTTTATTTTCAGTTGAAAGATTAGACTTAATCTTCAAATGTGTCTCTTTTGTTGGGAAGACATTTTATATTTATATCTCTGTTTTTTGAATTAATGCTTACTTAAGAGAGGAAGTTTCAAAACTGAAAACCTAAAATAATAAAACCTTGTGGATTTATACTGTTATAGCACATAAATTGACCACTGTGATTGACCATTGACAATTGAATGTCTAATTAAGTTCATATGTTCATATACAATTATATATGTTACATATACATATACATATGTTATATACAATTATACCATATACTCACATATAAATATTTTACTTGAATAAATAAATTTGCCTGAATTGGCACACATACACACACACTTACATTTCTATTTTTATACATATATCTATATAGAGAGACATATATGTTTACATTAATATTTATTTTTTTCTTATAATTTTGTACAGAAATGAATTCATTGAGAGCTGATAAGGACTAAAGGTTTTTGTAAACTTACTGAATAGCAGCACAGGCCAAAAGATAAGAGCAAGAAACCATGCACTTTCTACATTTATGCACATTTGTAATATTTAAGCTAAAAGGAAAATCTATATATAAACCAATTCACTGAGAGTTCTTATCTACAGGTTTTCCAATTCTCAATGTAAAGAAAGTTAGAGTGCTCCAAAAGTCTGTCAACACTAAGTGTATCGTGGGGAGTGGGTGATTATTCGTTACACTATTGGACAGAAGAAAACTTAAACACACAGATTAACTCACCGTGTTTTCAAAAGCCCTTATCTTGACCAGAGTTATAGCACATTTACACACATCCGTTCATTACCCCCGAGAAGCTCTAGACTCCCCTTCTTCCAGTACAAGTTTAGCATGGCCACGAGAACTTAGTGTTACTGTTATCCTGGAAAAGGCATCATGAAAACAAATCTCAAACCAAAAACCTTTTGTAACTTGTAACTCAGAGCACCTGCTCTCTGCCATATCACACCATGGCTTGAAAGGATTTATCTAAGATAAACAGAAAGCATTCTCTCTTACCAGAATGTAATAATGCTTCAACCTTACTGTAGCATTCTGTGGAGTTCCTGTTTGAAGAGACAGATCCAAAGCAACTCTGTGCACACAACTGATCTGGCTGATCTCCAATTCCTGCACAGAAAAACAGTGTAATTGGCTCTCAAGAAAGTGGTGTAAACATTCATCATGATGGCAGTTCCATGCTGAATCTAGTCACTGTTACCCTTGTAGACTTTTCTAAACAGGCCAATTACATTTCTCCTTTCAAGTCTAGCTGTTGGAATTTCTCCATTCAAAGCTGAGATGAATATCTTTGAAGAAAACATGGATTTGTCACAGTCCCACTGTGTGGCTATCTTTAATTTCTCAAAGTGTGGTCTAAGACTTGACCAAAAATATGAAAGGTTTTAAATTAAGAGGACAATATTTATATAATTTACTGAGTATATCAGGCTATTACATTTTATAATGGGAAATATTAAGCCCACTATTTATGCCATTATGCTAACAAAGTGTCAGAATTATTAAGTGTCTTTCATTCATTATTTGATAAAAGTAAACTGAATCTTCAATATCTCTCTTTTTCCCAGAAGTCACATCAATGATGCCTACAGCATACCCCAGAGTCTGAGTCCAGCTGTTCTGTGTTTCTAAGTCTCATTAAATATTCTACTGTACTTTTGCCCAAATCTTCAAAGGGGCTTAGACACAATAACTTCCTTTAATTTTTATGACAGCAGTGAAGGGAGTTACACAATCCTGGCTCTTTTTTCTGATCTTTAACATTCAAATTTTATTGGAACATTAGGTGATTATAACTATGGGTCACATATTCTTGTTACTGGGGAATGAGAATACAAGATCACAACATGCTGAATAAAAATCACAGTTTCAAGCTGAATCGTTCTTCCTGGGATTTTGCAGCTATGCAAGCATGTCATCTTTGTTTCCTGGGTGCATAAAGGTTGGTTAGTGCTTATTAGTTGGGTCGCACCTGAAAACCCAAAACTAAAGACTAAGTAAGAGTTGAGTTTTCACTGCAAGTTTAGATCCATTATTTTGTGTTTATGAAATTTATATACATTAAACACAAATACGAACCAATTTTATGGTTTTATAAATTAAGATTGCATAGTGCCTTCAAGGTAAAAAAACATTTAAATTATTTACAAGAAAGTTAAAATTAGATACTCTGCAAATACAAATATTAATTACTGAGTGATTAATTAATACAAATATTAATCATTATTAATCATTAATACAATATTAATCATCCACCAAATTGAAAACAATCTGGAGCCCTAAGATTGATTTTTTCTCATTTGTGTATTCAGTAATTATCTAATAAAGCATCCCTAAAAGAGGTTGCTTTGAAACCTGTGTGTTTAAAGTAAACACTTGTTTACAGAGTACTAGTGGCAAATAATTGTCAAAGATGCCTAGTGACAGAAAAAATATATTTTAATATCAAAATTTTTAAATGATTTTACAAAGAGAATGTGCTTCTATTCATTTAAAAAGGAAAACATGTTCACTGAGCGGGCTAATGATTTAAAACTGACTCTGAGAGTGTTCATCATATTTTCAGATAACTTTTTTTTTTGAGGGTTCTTCTAATTTATTTTTACTTTTTTTATTGATTACACTTTATTCATTTTGTATCCCTCCATAAGCCCCCCTCCTGCCCTCCCGATCCCACCCTCCCTCTCCTTTCTGCATGCATGCCACTCCCCAAGTCCACTGATAGGGGAGGTTCTCCTCTCCTTTCTGATCTTAGTCCATCAGTTCACATCAAAAGTGGTTGCATTGTCCTCTACTGTGGCTTAGTAAGGCTGCGCCCCCCCCCCAAGGGGGAGGTGATCAAAGAGCAGGCCAATCAGATTATGTCAGAGGCAGTCCGTCTTCTTATTACTATGTAACCCACTTGGACACTGAACTGCCATGGGCTACATCTGTGCAGGGGTTCTAGGTTATCTCCATGAATAGTCCTTGGTTGGAGTATGAGTCCCTGGGAAGTTCCCTGTGTTCGAATTTCCTTGTTCTGTTGCTCTCCTTGTGGAGACCCTGTCCTCTCCAGCTCTTACTATTTCCCACTTCTTACATAAGATTCCATTCACTCTGCCCAACAGTTGCCCATCAGGCTCAGCATCTGCTTTGATAGTCTGTAGGGCAGAGGCTTTCAGAGACCTTCTGTGGCAGGTTCCTAGGTTGTTTCCTGTTTTCTTCTTCTTCTGATGTCCATCCTCTTTGCCTTTCCGGATGGGGATTGACCGTTTTAGTTAGGGTCCTCTCTCTTGCTTAGTTTTCAGATAACTTTTAAGACCTATTCAGCGATTGTCTCAATGTTACATTCATGTATATTCTAGATGTCATAGAGGTAATGTGTTGCAGCATAACTCAATTATGATTTCTTTATTTGTTCATATGACTAAATCTACAGTTCTGTGAGCACACTAAATGAATGGATTAAGATAAAGTAGTCATACAAGGTGGATGAATTGTAAATAATAATAATAATAATAATAAAGAAATAAAATTTAAAAATAAAGCACCAAAGATAAAAGATACAGTCCTATGGTTTCATGTCAATTAAACAGCCTACGTCATTTCCAGCTTGGTCATTTTGTTTATTTACAAATGTTTCCTCAATATTTATTTGTATTAGTTGGCTCCATCACATAGGTTTTTGTCTTCAACATTGTGATGCAGCTTTCATTATTAAAATGATGCATTGGAGATATATTTAAGGTTACCTATGGAAATAAAAGTGCATTGCCAAAATTCCACCCACTTTGTGTCATTGTACATAATTGCTGATTATTTCTGCTGCTTTACATTCCTGACCATGAATAACAAAAAGCCTTAACTCTTACAGAGAATCGCTCTAATTATGAGGGATAAAAGTGCCTTACATTGTGCTGAGAACACTGTATTTCCTATACACATGTGCACATGAACCTGAATACTTACTAATTGTTCCTGTTATGAATTCATTTCCAGCCCCTTTTAAATAGCTGAGGAACTTTGTCAGGCAGTTCTCATGTGTGCTGGTTATTCTGTCTGGAATAAATCTTTCTCATCAATGTAAAGTATTGATTTAATACTGCTGTGTACTTAAAATGAAATCTCCCCTATTCTCTCACAGTTCCCTTGTGCAATGTTATTTACTAATTGGAATTAGCCCAGGGAGGTCTACAGAGACCTATACTTCAACCAAGGACCATGCTCAGAGGAAGACCATGGGCTGCTCAATTTCCTAGTGGGTTCCCTGGTATGGGGAGCATGGACTGTCTCTGACACGAACTCAGTGGCTGGCTCTTTGATCACCTCCCCTTGGGGGTGCAGTCTTGTCAGGCCACAAAGGAAGATGATGCAGCCAACCTGATGAGACCTGATAGGCTAAGGTCTAAAAGAAGGGAAGGAGGACCTCCCCTATCAGTGGACTAGGGGAAAGGCATAGGGGGAGAAGAGAGAGGTTGGGTGTGAATGGGAGGGGTTGAGGGAGGGTTCTTCAGTTAGAATACAAAGTGAATAAATTGCAATAAACAAATGAATAAAGAAAATTAAGAAAGAAATTCCAATTCGGCTATTTATCTAATTGGAATTGTAATTCCCTAGTACTGCAAAATTCCTTACTAATTGTTACAGAGCACTCCTCTGTCAAGCTAATAAAACAGTCCTCATTTTACTTAACTCCTAAGGATTGACTAATTCCTTCTTGAAACATTCTCTTTTCATATCTATAAGAAGCCATCAATCCTCTATAATCCTAATATCATGAAGGTCATTGAATCACAAGTTTATTTTATATCTTTTTTGACTGAATATTTCTGGAATACTGCCTGGCTAATCCAGTAGCGTCACAGATCTAAATATTATCTCGGTTCCATTCACTACTAAATTTATATCTGTATGCTGACCTTTCTACTGAACCGCTTTATGATACTTCCTTTGTGTGCTGATACATACACTTGGCTCTCCAAAAAACATTTCCTAGGTAAAATATAGCCAAACAAACAAGATAATAACACTATGTACTTTGCAAACCAGAACTTTTTTCAGTCCTCAATAGTTTAGCAAAACTCAACAATTACTCAGTAAAAGTGATATGTTATTTGATTTAGATGATCTTCAAGAGAGCTGAAAACAATGTGAGAGATATCAATTTGCTAGTTATTCATTATGGATTTACCTGGTGAGCAGAAATATGAAGCCATTCCTTTGAAAATTGTATATATAATTATATATATATTTCTTATTAGGATTATGCTAACTTAAAATTTGCTGGGACAAGGCAGCCCAAAAGGAAGAAAATAGTCCCAAGAGCAGGCAAAAGAGTCACAGATACACCTGTGGAAAGGGTCCCTTGGGAATCTGGAAGGAGCAGAGGGAGGGGAAATTGTTATTGGGATGTACTGTATGAGAGAAGAATCTATTTAAGAAACAACTAACAAAAGTCACTATGAAATTTGTTATTCACTTTAGAAATGCTACGTTCTTTGGGGTTATACTTAGGATATATACCAAGTAGATATTCACAGGTGCATGTGTGTATGTGTGTGTGTGTGCGTGAAATAAGTAATTAAAAGTGGTATGTGTCTCTCAGATTATATTATTTTATTGAAATGTTTATGAAACATGCTAGAATGTTAATAATTCATTTCATAGAGAATAAAAGTCATCAAATTGATTAGTTTGACCACTTCAATAAAAAAATAATAATGTGGATAAATGCTGATCTCAGAAAAATCACTACAGGTGAAACTGGCAAGGTAATTTGAAGTTTTAAATAATTTTTAAATAATTTTAAATACTTTTTAAGTAATTTTAAATAATTTTTAAATAATTTGAAGTTTTTAAAAAGTGCCCTTTTATCGAGAATTCTCTGTTTAGCTCTGTTCCCCATTTTTTAAGTGGATTACTTGGTTTGTTGTTTTTCAGCTTCTTTAGTTCTTTACATATACTGGATATTAGCCCTCTGTCAGCTAAAGGGTTGGTGAAGATTCTTTCCCAATCTGTAGGCTGTCGTTTTGTTTTGATGACTGTGTCCTTTGCTTTACAGAAGCTTTTCAGCTTCATGAGGTCCCATTTATTGATTGTTGCTCTTAGAGCCTGTGCTGTTGTTGTTCTGTTCAGGAAGTTGTCTCCTGCGCCAATGAGTTCTAGGCTTTTCCACACTTTTTCTAATGACAGAGAAACACTTAAAGAAATGCTCAACCTCATTAGCCATTAGGGAAATGCAAATCAAAACGACCCTGAGATTTCACCTTACACCCATCAGAATGGCCAAGATGAAAAACTCAAGTGACAACACATGCTGGAGAGGTTGTGGAGAAAGGGGAACCCTCATCCATTGCTGGTGGGAATGAAAACTGGTACAACCACTTTGGAAGTCAATCTTGTGCTTTCTCAGACAATTAGGAATAGCGCTTTCTCAAGACACAGCTATATCACTGCTAGGTTTATACCCAAAATTTGCTCAAGTATACAACAAGGACATTTGCTCAACCATGTTTGTAGCAGCTTTATTTGTAATAACCAGATCCTGGAAACAACCCAGATGTCCATCAATGGAGGAATTGGATACAGAAATTGTGGTATTTTTACACAATGGAATACTACTCAGCAATCAAAAAGGAGGAAATCATGAAATTTGCAGGCAAATGGTGGATCTAGAAAAGATCATTGTGAATGAAGTATCTCAGAAGGAAAAAGACAAACATGGTATATACTTGCTTATATAGACCTAAAAGATATGATAAACATAAGGATGTCTATACACCTAAAGAAGATAAACAAGAAAGCAGACACGGGGTAAGGTGGTCAATCCTCACTTAGAAAGACAAATGGGATGTGCATTGGACATATGACAGGAGTCTACCGAAGAATGCATCTGAAAGAATCTAGGTTACCTAGCAGCGTTTCAAAACATATACTAAGACCCATAACCAAACCTTCGGCAGAAGGGGAGATAGTATGACATGGAAAGGATAGGAGCTCCATAAGGACCAAATATATCTGGGCACAGGGTTTTTTTCTGAAACTGTTTCTCCAACCAAGAACCATGTATGGTTAGAACCTAGAATCTTTGCTCAGAGGAAGCTCGTGGGAGCTCAGTAACCAATGGGTTTCCCATAGTAAGGGGAACAGGGACTATATCGGACAGGAACTCAATGGCAGGCTCTTTGACCTCCCCACCTCTGAAGGGAGGAGCAGTCCTGGTAGGCCACAGAGGAGGACTTTCAGCCAGTCCTGAAGATACCTGATAAAACAGGGTCAGATGAAAGGGGAGGAGGTCCTCCCCAATCCGTGGACTTGGAAAGGGGCAGGGAGGAGATGAAGGAGGAAGGGTGGGGTTAAGAGGGAATAAGGGAGTGGGATACATCTGGGACACAGAATTAATAATATGTAACTAATAATAATATTAATAATAATAAAAGAGAAAAAATTAGAAAAAATAAATTTAATATGACAAAAATTAAAAAATAAATAAAAAATAAATTATTAAAAAGTGCCTCTTATGGGACAAAGGTTACCATTTATATACTTCTCATTTATTATGCAATTTTTAGCGTGATGCATATTATTTAATCAATGTCTCAATAAAAATGGAGAAATTGTCATATTGGTTTTTAAATTGCATTTTCTATTACATTAAAACCATGACCTTCTTGTCTTCTGCATGGCTCACCATCCAAATAAAATGCAAATGATATTTGTCTTAGTTAGCTCATTTTTCTTATGTATCTGGTTGTGATAAGCAATGGAGGGAAGTACATGGGTATCACGATTATCAGAGAAGAGGGATAAATATGCAGACATTCAGGTAAGTTGTTTACTATTACTATGCATCCATTTCCTAATGTGTAAAAAGCCTGATAATAAGCCTATTAGTTTGTTGTTATAATAAAAATTAATTTTTAAGCTAGTGTTATTTGATAACTGTAAATAAAGGTAACTCTAAATCTATAATAAGGTCCATTTAAAACTAATTTAATTGACTTTTATATATAGAAAGTGAAAGCAGTATATATTACTATATGAAGGTTATCATACAAATACTTAGAAGTAAAAAGTCATGAACCCATATATAAATGCTTTTTAGCTATACATCATCAGTGATTTTTAAAAAGTATAACTTTGGAATGTAATGAAGTAAAGAGAATTATAAGTGAACAATGCTAATAAAAGCAATACTAATAAAAAATACTAGCAATAATGGTGTTCTGCAGCAGTAGAAACACTCCAGAACTGTGAGATTTTTGTGGTTTTTATTTTTATTTTTTTAATATTAGTTACAGTTTGTTAACTTTGTATCCCACTCCCTCTTTCCCTCCAAATCCCACCACCCCACTCTCATCTCTTCCCTGCCCCTTTCCAAGTCCACTAATAAGGGAGAATCTCGTCCCCTTACATCCGATACTGGTTTATCAGGTGTCTTCAGGATTGGCTGCAAAGTCCTCCTCTGTGGCCTAGCAAGGCTGCTCCTTCCTGGGATGGGGGGTGGGGGTCAAAGCACTGGCCATCGAGTTCTTGTCAGAAACATGAACTCTTAGGGTACCCACTTGGATACTGAGCTACCAAGGGCTACATCTGAGGAGGGACTCTAGGTTGCATCCATACATGGTGCCCAGATATATTTGGTCCTTGTGGAACTCCTGTCCTCTCCAGGCCTTATTAACTCCCCCCCGTTTGTTTGTTTTTTATTCCCTGCATTCTGCTGGAGGTTTGGGTATGAGTCTTAATATCTGCTTTGATACACTGCTAGATAGTTTTTCAGAGGCCCTCTGTGGTAGGCTTCTGTCCTATTACTTGTCTGCTCCTACATCCAATGTCCATCCCATTTGTCTTTCTAAGTGAGGATTGATCATCTTACCCTGCGTCCTCTTTCTTGTTTATCTTCTTTAAGTGGATAGATTTCAGTATACTTATCCTATATTATAGGTCTATATAAGTGAGTATATACCATGTGTGTCTTTATGTTTTGGGATATCTCACTCAGGATGATCCTTTCTAGGTCCCACCATTTGCCTGCAAATTTCATGATTTCCTCGTTTTTAATTGCTGAGTAGTATTCCATTGTGTAAAAGTACCACAATTTCTGTATCCATTCCTCAACTGAGGGACATCTGGGTTGTTTCCAGGTTTTGGCTCTTATGAATAAACCTGCTACAAACATGGTTGAACGAATTTCCTTGTTGTGTACTTGAACATATTTTGGATATATGCCTAGGCATGGATATAGCTGGATCTTGAGGAAACACTATTCCTAATTGTCTGAGAAAGAGCCAAATTGAACTGTGAATTTTTAATATTTTTTATTTTTTTTTATTTTTACAGTTTATTTACTTTCTATCCCAGCTGTAGCCCATCCTTCATCCCTTCCAATCCCACCCTCTCTCCCTCTTTTCCTCCCATGCCCCTCCCTCAGTACACTGATAGGGGAGGTCCTCCTTCCCTTTCCTCTGACCCTAGTCTATGAGGTCTCACCATGACTGGTTGCATTGTCTTCCTCTGCAGCCTGGTAAAACTGTTCCCCCCTCAGTTGAAGGTGATCAAAGAGCCAGCCCCTGAGTTCATGTTCTCCTTACTAGAGTAAAAAATTTCAGACAGAGGTACCACGGGCTATATCTGTGCAGGGGTTCTAGTTTATCTCCATGCATGGTGCTTGATTGGAGTATCAGTCTCAAAAAACATCCCAATGCCCAGATTTTTTGATTCTGTTGCTCTCCTTGTGGAGATCCTTTCCCCACCAAGTCTTTCTATCTCCCCCTTCTTTTATAAAATTCCCTGCACTCTGCCCAATGTTTGGTTATGAGTCTCAGCATCTGCTGGTAGAGCCTTTCAGAGGCCTTTGTGGCAGGCTCCTGTCCTGCTCTTGGTTAAAGTTCTATTTTAAGTATATACCTGTGATTGGGCACTTTAGCCTGAGGCAAAAAAGAAAATGATTTAAACACCTTGA